>NC_139071.1:922169-942405 GCF_965140915.1 Aythya marila | reverse complement strand
GGTGGGGGCAGCTGGACGGACCCCCCAGGGGCATTTGGAGGGGGGCTGCGCCATGCTCCCCCCCCAATATCCCTGTGTGCCGCCCCAGCTGGAGCCCCCCACCCTGCTGGGCTCCCCCCTGTGCCCTATTTATTACCCCCCCCCCCCGCATTTCAAGTGCCTCTTGCAGTAATAAAGCCGGCGGCCGGACGGGCGCTGGGCTGTGCCTCTCCTGGGGGGCTCAGCCCTGGCCCCCCCGCCCCCCCCCCCCCCCCATGCAACCAGACAAAGCAGGGGCAGAGCTGAGCCTTTATTCGTGGCACCCAAGGCACGAGGCCCCCCCCGCGTCCTGGGGGCTCGGGCCAGGCGGGGGGGGCGCAGTGCTGGTGATGGGGGTGGGGGGGGGTCCCCGCAGCCCCTACACGGTGTTGGCGCGGAGCAGGGGGCTGCTCTCGCCGCTGGGGGCCCCCCCGAAAACCTGGCGCAGCAGCAGGCGGAGGGTGGCACCGGGGGGCAGCCAGCCCCGGGGGTGGGGGGCCGGGGGGGCCGCGGCCAGCAGCGGGCTGTACTTCACTCGGCTGGGGGGCAGAGAGGGGGTTAGCTGGGGGGGGGGGGGCTGGGGCTGAGCCCCCCGTGTTGCGGTGTCCCCTCCCCATTTTGCAGTGTCCCCCTATATTGTGGTGCCCCCTCATATTGAGGTGGCCCCTCTCCATTTTGGAGTGCCCCCCCACGTTGTGGTGCCCCTCATTTTGCAGTGCACCCCCATGTTGCGGTGCCCCCTCCCAATTTTGCAGTGCCCCCCCATGTTGTGGTGCCCCCCATATTGCAGTGCCCCCTCCCCATATTGTGGTGCCCCTCCAATATTGCAGTGCCCCCCATGTTGCAGTGCCCCCCCCCCCATATTGCAGTGTCCCCCCATATTCCAGTGCCCTCTCCCCATTTTGCAGCCCCCCCCCACATTGCGGTGCCCCCCCCCAGCCACGCTCACCGGTAGGTGTATGCAGCAGTGCCCAGCGCAGCGGCGATCAGCACCAGCCCCACGGTGAGCGTGGTCCTGCCGGCGGCCGGGGCAGCTCCTGGGGGCAGAGGCAGCTGAGCACCCCGGACCCCCCCAACCCCACCGCCTCCCCCCTCCCCGGTCCCGGTCCTGGTCCCGTTCCCACCTCCGACGGCCACGCGGGTGCTGGCCACGGCCAGCCCGTTGCCGTTGGCCAGGGAGACGTTGAGGCAGTAGAGGCCGGACTGGTTGAAGTCCTGGCGCAGCACCAGCTGGCAGCCGGGCGCCGGCGCCACGGCCGAGCACGTCTGCGACTGCGCCGTCTGGCACTCGGCGTCCGCCACCACGGTGCACACCTCCTCGGGCAGGCTGATGGGGAGCGGGGAAGGGGTCGGTGGAGCCCTCCCCGGCACCCGGCACAGCCCCACGGTGTGGGTCCTGCACTGCCCCCCCTGCTCGTGCTCATCGGTCCCGTGCCAGCCCTGGGTGCTGCCTCCGAGCTGGCCCTAGCTCGCGGTTGTGGTCCCCACGCTGCCTCAACTCCGGGACATCGTGTCCGAGCCCCATGGCCTGGATGTGGTCCCCATGTGGTCCCCAGTTCCATACCAGTGTCCCCAGCCCATCCCCAGTTCCACACCAGGGTCCTCACCCTGTCCCCAGTTCCACACCAGGGTCCCCACCCCATTCCCAGCTCCAGACCAAGGTCCCCCCCATCCCCATCCTCTAACCTGGGTCCCGTTCATCCTCCCCGAGCCATCCCCAGCCCTGGCACCATCCCCACGCCATCCCCAGCTCCGGTGCGTTGTCCCCACGCCGTCCCCAGCTCCAGCCCCAGCCCCCAGCTGCCCTCACCTCCCCTCGCACGTCACCGTCAGCTCCACGCTGTTCCCGCTGCCCTCGGGCACCACGGGCACCACCTGCACGATGGCCACGCTCTCGACTCCCTCTGCAAGGGGACGCGGTGTCAGGGCAGGGTCGGCCCCTCCGGGTCCCCCCCCCGGTCCCTGGCACTCACGGACGATGTTGAGCTGGGCGGAGAAGGTGCCGTAGCGGTACAGGATGCAGCCCGTGGGCTCAGCCGCGGGCGCCTGGCGCTTCACCAGTGCCAGGGGCTCGCCGGGGGTGGCCGTGGCTCCATCCGTGGCTCCATCCGTGGCTCCTGCCGTGGCTCCTGCTGTGGCTCCTGCTGTGGCTCCCACTGTTGCTCCCACTGTGGCATCTTCTATGGATTCAGCTGTGCCGCCAGCTGTTGCTCCAGCTGTGGCTGCCACCACATCCCCAGCCATGTCCCCAGCTGTCACCGCGCCTGCAGGGGACCCCAGCAGAGAAACGGCTGGAGAAGGGCAGGAAGGGACCGAGCTGTCCCCTCACAGGACCCCCGAGACATGGCCCGGCCTCCCCTGCCCCACGGGTGCAGCACCCACCTGCAGCCACGGTTCCCCCCGCAGCCACGGTTCCCCCCGCAGCCGTGGGGGCCGCGGTGCCCAGCACGTCCCCAGCTGGGGACACGGAGGCGAGGAGCAGGGGCTCTGCAGCGGTGGCAGCAGGGTCCGTAACGGCTGCTGCGCCGGCCACCGCGGTGCTGAGCGCCAGGACAGGGACGGGCTCGGTAGCAGCAGGATCCGAAGGCGCAGCCACTGATGCCTCCACGGGTTCCACTAGCTCCCCAGAACCTGCGGGTGCTGAGGTGCCGGGTGCCGCAGCGGTTCCAGGCGCCACGGCGGTGCCGGATGCTGCAGCAGTGCCGGGTGCCGCGGCGGTGCCGGACCCCATAGCGGTGCCGGCGGTGGGACCTGCTGGCTGCGTGGCCGTGGGTCCCTCCGAGGGCGCCATCCCGGTGGTGGGGTCCACGACGGGGGGCACGGAGGTGCCGCAGGTGCTGAGCGGGATGGCCGCCTGCAGCACCAGGCGGGCGGTGAAGGACCCGGCCTCCAGGTAGGTGTGGGTGACGACGGCGCTGCGGGAGATGAGGGTGCCGCTCTGGTCCCCGAAATCCCAGGAGTAGGAGATGTCGGCGTCGCGCAGGTAGCGGCTGGGGTCGTGCAGCTGCACGCTGAAGGCCACGGGGTGGTTGCGCACAAAGCGCCCGTCGCCCACCGCCTCCATCTGCGACACGTCCACGGCCAAGGGCACCTGGTCTGGGGTCACGCAGGCGCCGTCAGCTCAGCCGGTGCCGCCGCGTCGCCGCCGTCCCCGCCACGTGCCCGGCACCTACCTGTGATGCTGAACTGGGTGCTGGCACGGCCGATGGGGATGAACTTCTGGCTGCCGCGGTAGTGGTACACGACCACCTCCATGGTGTAGGAGCCCAGGGCCACCCCGTCCGTCCCCACCGTCAGCTGCGACGTGGCGCCGTCCACCACCTGCCAGTAGCGCCCTGCGGGGACGGCAGGGCTCAGGCACCGGCCACGGGGACACCGCAGTGCCGGGGAGCGGGGACACGGTGCTGGGGAACAGGGGCCTCACCCCACGTCCACCACACGTAGACGAATTTTTCACGCTTGCCCCAGGCGCTGCGGGGAAAGGGCTGCCCGTCGGGGAAGACGCCGTCCGAGCCCTCGGCCAGCTGCTCCGGGAAGACGGGGTCACCCTGCGTGACGCGGCTGCCTGCGGGGACCAGATGCTGAGCGTGGCGCGGGGGCAACCGCGGCCCCCACCGGGGACGGGGTGGGGGGCGTCGGGCGGGTGCTGACCGTTGACGGTGCAGTTCTGGCTCCACACCACGCGGCCGTCGGGCAGCGCCATCTGCGTGCCGGGGAAGCGCAGGGCGATGGAGAAGGTGGCCTTGGCGCCCGCCATGGTAGGGGCGTCGTTGCTGATGTCGAAGGTGACGTCGCCGCCTGTCGGGCACGGGTTTTGGGGTGGCTCAGGGACTGTCGCCGCGGGCGGTGTCCCCGTGCCGCCCCGTACCCACCTCGCCAGCAGTCCCTCTGCCGCGCCGTCCCCTCCTGCCACGGCCGGTACAGCCCCGAGTTCCAGCTCCGGAACGCCGCCGGCCGCCCTCTCCACGTCTGGCTCCGGCCACGGCTCCGGCCACCGGCTCCTGCGGGGGGGAGAAGGGCCGAGGACGCGCGTGGCACCCCCGGGGCTCCTGGCAGGGCCCCCTTTCGGAGCCCCGGGGGGGACACATGATGGGCTCAGGCTGCGGCGCGGGGCAAAGCCATCACATGGCGCTGGGCGCTGCCCAAAGCCCCTTCATGTGACTCTCAGCTGAGCCAGCCGCAGCATGGGGCGAGCGCTCCCCCCGCGCCCCCCACGCGGGGGTGGGGAGCCCCCGGCCCCCATCTCAGCCCCGTCCGCTGCAGCGTGGGGACCCCACAGGGACGCACGAGGATGGGGACCCCCTGAGCAGCCCCTGTGCTGGGGGCTGCCCCCCACAGCAGGACGGGACCCCCGTGCTGGCAGAGGGGCACACCCAGTGCAGACCCCACCCTGGGGGGCCACAGGGGCTGATCCTGCTCCCTGCCTGCTCCAGCTGCAGCAGGCTCCCAGCACCATTCCCTCGCTGCTCGGGGGTCCCCAGGGTACCTCTCGCAGCCGGGACCACCCCACGGAGACCCCCGTTTCCATCGGGCCCCCGGCAGCCGCAGCCCCCGGCCCCACTTACGGTACTGTGCCGTGGCCAGGGCCAGGAGGGCCCCCAGCAGCGCGATGGCCCCGTGCACCCGCATGCTCCGGCCGCTCTCTTCTCGCCTCCTTGCGCTCAGGCTCCCGGGAGAGGCGAAGGCAGCGGCGGCGGGGGGATAAGAAGGGGTCTCCTTTGCATAGCCCCTCCCCGCGGGACGGCCCTGGCGGGGCTGCGGGTGGGCACGTGTGTGCACGTGTGTGCATGCGTGTGCACACGTGTGTCTATGCGGCCCCGCGCTTCCTCCCGGCCCGGTCACACGCTCCAGGACATGGCTCTGAACGGGCAGGCGGGGGCTTGGGGCAGGCTGGGACCCTCCTGGGGGGCTCGGGGCAGCTTCTCCCCTTGCCCCGTGGCTGCCGCTGCCCCAGGCTCGTGGCACTGTGGTGCCTGGGCCGGGTGCTGGGTGCAGCCGGGAGCTGGGATGTGGCCCCCAAGCCCCCCACGGGATGGGGCGCACCCACACGGGCCCCCCGTCTGCTTTGGGGTCATCGCAGGTCTGTCCCCAGCACAGCCCGGGGCAGGACCTCGGGGTCCTGACAGTGCCCTGGGGTGGTGGTGGGGGGGAAATGGGACCACATGTGTGGGGCCGTGTCCATGGGGCCATGTCCGTGGGGCCGTGGGTGTGACGCGGTGTCTGTGGGACTGTTTGTATGTGGTCTGTGTGTGACACGGTGTCCGGGGGACCCTGTACGTGACCCCGTGCCCATGGGGTCGTGTCCGTGGGGTGGTGCATGTGATAACACACCCATGGGCCCACGCCGTGGGGGCTGTGTGTGTGACCCCGTGCCCACGGGATGTGTCCGTGGGACCACACGTGTGACACGCTGTCTGTGGGGCTGTGTCCGTGGGGTCACGCGTGTGACGCTGTGACCGTGGGGTCATGTCTGTGACACCGTGTCCGTGGGGTCACGCGTGTGACGCCGTGTCCGTGGCATTGCGCCCACGGGGTCGTGGGGGTGACACCACGTCCGTGACACCGTGGCACCGTGCACACAGGACCGGGGGCGACCCCTGAGCCCCCCACCCAGCCGCGGTGCCGTGGGGGGGGGGAAGTGGGGGGACACACGCGGTGGGGCCCCACCCGCTCGTCTCCTCCCGCTGTGCAGCGCCCCCCCGCGGCCGGCTCTTGCCCCTTTAAGGCATCTCCCGCGCCGCCCGCCCGCTCGGCCAATGGGGCGGTGCGGGGGGCGTGGCCGCGGAAGGCGGGAAGTGGCGGGGGCGGGGCCGGCCGCGTTGTGGCGCGCCGCGGGCGAGCGGCGGCCGCGATCGTTTTGCGCCCGGCCCGGGACCCCCCGGGAACCCCCCCCCGGGACCGGGCCCCCCCGGGGCTGCCCCATGGAGAACTTCCAGAAGGTGGAGAAGATCGGGGAGGGCACCTACGGCGTCGTCTACAAGGCCCGGAACAAGGTCACGGGGGAGGTGGTGGCGCTGAAAAGATCCGCCTGGACACGTGAGGGCACCGGGGGGGGGGTTACCGGCACCTGGGGGGGGGGTTACCGGCACCTGGGGGGGGGCTCAGCTCGGTTGCCCCCGCAGGGAAACCGAGGGTGTCCCCAGCACGGCCATCCGGGAGATCTCGCTGCTGAAGGAGCTGAAGCACCCCAACATCGTCAAGTCAGAGGGGGGGGCGCTAAGGGGGGGGGGGGGGGAACGGAGATGGGGGGGGGTCCCTGGGGGGAGGGAGGGACCGGGGAGGGGGTGGGGGAGGTGGAGGAAGCGGGGGGGGGGGAGAGCCGGGGGGGAGGGGACACCGGGGACACCGGGGGGGCGGTGTTGGGAGGGGGGATGCAGGGGAGGGGGTGGGATTTTGGGGGGGGCGCCGAGGGGGTGGGATGTGGAGTTGGGGAGGGGGCACCAATGGGTCCTTGGCTGGGGGGGGGGCTGGGATCTGGGGGGGACAGTGCTGGAGGGTGGGGGGGTGTGGAGGCTGGGGGGATCAATACTGGGGGACTGGGGGGGCAGTAGGGGGGTCTGGGGGCTGCGGGGGGGCAGTGGGGGGGGTCTGGGGGGGTGGGGGGGCAGTGGAGGGGATCTGGGGGCTTGGGGGGGCAGTGGGGGGGTGTCTGGAGGCTGGGGGGATCAATACTGGGGGGCTGGGGGGGCAGTAGGGGGGGCTGGGGGCTTGGGGGGGGCAGTGGGGGGGGTCTGGGGGCTGCGGGGGGGCAGTGGGGGGGGGTGTGGGGTCTTCGGGGGGCTCTACTGGGGATCTGGGGGGGGACAGTAGTGGGGGGGGGCTGGGATTTGGCAGTGGGGCAGTACCAGGGGCTGCAGGCTGTATGGGGGCAGTGCTGGGGGGGAGGGGAGCAGTACCAGGGGCTGGGTCAGGGGGGTGGCGGTGCCAGCCCAGGCCCCCCCACACACACCCCCCTCCCAGGCTGCTGGACGTGATCCACACGGAGAACAAGCTGTACCTGGTCTTCGAGTTCCTGCACCAGGACCTGAAGAAATTCATGGACGACTCCTCCCTCGGCATCGCCCTGCCTCTCATCAAGGTGCGCGGGGGGCTTTTTGGGGGGGGGAATGGGACACGGTTAGGGGCAGGGGGAGGCGCTGACCCCCCCCCACCACCCCGCAGAGCTACCTGTTCCAGCTGCTGCAGGGCCTGGCCTTCTGCCACGCGCACCGCGTGCTGCACCGCGACCTCAAGCCCCAGAACCTGCTCATCAACGCCGACGGCGCCATCAAGCTGGCCGATTTCGGGCTGGCCCGAGCCTTCGGGGTGCCCCTGCGCACCTACACGCACGAGGTGGGCACGGGGAAAAAGGGGGGGACAAGAAGGGGGTGGCCCCGTGCCCACCGTGCGCGCCCCCCCCTTCCTGTGTCCCCCGCCCCAGGTGGTGACGCTGTGGTACCGGCCCCCCGAAATCCTGCTGGGCTGCAAGTATTACTCCACCGCCGTGGATATCTGGAGCCTGGGCTGCATCTTCGCTGAGATGGTGAGGGGGGGTCCTGGGGGGGGCATGGTTGAAGGGGAGCAAAGTCACAACCCCCCTGTGGCGGCAGCTGCCACCCATGGGTGTCCTCGTGTTGAGGTCGTGTCCTGGTGGCACCTCGGGGACGCCCTGGGATGTGCACTGGGGACACCAAGGTTGGGGGGATTGTGGTGGCACCCTGGGGACACTGAGGACTTGTCTTGGGGACACTGGGAATGTGCCCTGGGGACAGCAAGGGGGCTGTGGTGGCACCCTGGGGACACCAAGGGGGCAACGTGGTGGCACCCTAGGGACACCCCGGGCACCGGTGGCACCCTGGGGACACCATGCTCTGGTTTGGGGACACCCTGCAGACAAACCAGGGTGTGCTTTGGGGACACTGTGGGCCCTGTGGTGGCACCCTTGGGACACCCTGGGGATACCAGGACCTACCCGAGGGACACCACAGGGACACCCAGGACCTAATCCAGGGTCCCCTGGGACCTACCCCAGGACGTGCCCAAGGGACACCCCAGGGACCCCCAGAACCTACCCCAAGGACACCCCAGGGACCCCCCAGGACACACCCCAGGGACCCCCAGGACCTACCCCATCCCCCCCATCCCCCTGTCCCACCCCCTTTACCCCCCCCATCCCACCCCTGACATTTCCCCACGCGGGGCCGGCACCCGCCGCAGGCAGCGGGGCACAAAGGGGGCTGTGTGGACACCGGGATGGGGGGGGGGGGGCACGCGAACAACCGGCATCATGTGAATGAACCCCCAACCCCCGCCCCGCATCACGGGGCCGGTCACGAGCGGGGCGCGGGGCCATTTGATCCCTGCCCCGCGGGGTCCCCTCACCCTAACCCCAACCCCTGCCCGGCGCCGAGCGCTCCCCCGTTGACCCCCAACCCCCCCCAATCCCCCCCGTTGACCCTCAACCCCCCCCAATTCCCCCCGTTGACCCCCCAAACAACCCCAATCCCCCCTGTTGACCCCCAAAACCTCCCGAATCCCCCCCATTGACCCCGAATCCCCCCCGTTGACCCCCAACCCCCCCCTAATTCCCCCTGTTGACCCCCAAACCCCCCCCAATCACCCCGGTTGACCCCCAGTCCCCCCCGTTGACCCCAAACCCCCTCCAATCCCCCTCGTTGACCCCCAAACCCCCTCCAATCCCCCTCGTTGACCCCCAAAACTCCTCCAATCCCCCTCTTGACCCCCAACCCCCCCAATCCCCCCCGTTGACCCCCAACCCCCCCCAATCCCTCCTGTTGACCCCCAAACCCCCCTCCAATCCCCCTCATTGACCCCCAAACCCCTCCCCAATCCCCCCTGTTGACCCCCAATTCCCCCCATTGACCCCCCAACCGCCCCCAATCCCCCCCATTGACCCCTAAACCCCCCCCAGTTCCCCCCACTGACCCCCAAACCCCCCTTCAATCCCCCAAAGGTGATGCGGCGGGCGCTGTTCCCGGGGGACTCGGAGATCGATCAGCTCTTCCGCATCTTCCGCACGCTGGGCACCCCGGACGAGGCCGCCTGGCCCGGCGTCACCGCGCTGCCCGACTACAAACCCACCTTCCCCCGCTGGGCGCGCCAGGACCTGGGCAAGTTGGTGCCGCCGCTGGACGAGGACGGCCACAAACTGCTGGCGGTGAGCCCCCAGCCCCCGGGGGGGGCACCTGGAAAAGCTCCGACCCCCCCTCAATTCACCCCCATCCCATTTTTTTAATTTTTTAATTTTATTTATTTATTTTTTAATTTTTATTTTATTTTAATTTTTTTATTTAAAATTTTTTAAATTTTTTTAAATTTTTATTTTTTAATTTTTTATTTTTTATTTTTCTACTTTTTATTTTTATTTTTATTTTTATTTTTATTTTTATTTTTATTATTTTATTATTTTTATTTTTTTATATTTTATTTTATTATTTATTTTATTTATTTTTTTTATTTTTCGCCCCCCCCAGCAAATGCTGCACTACGACCCCAACAAGCGCATCTCGGCCAAGGCGGCGCTGCGCCACCCCTTCTTCCACGACGTCACCAAGGTGGTCCCCAACCTGCGGCTGTGAGCCTGGGGGGGGGGCTGGCCCCGTGTGTCCCCCCCCCCCACCCCACAAGAACCCAGTGAGGAGCCCTCGGCCCCCACGTGCGGAGGTGCCGGTGCCGGGACCCCCCCTACACGCTCTGGGACCCCCCCACACACTCTGGGACCCCCCCCCAGCTCCCTGCTGGCCCCCCAAGGACTGCTCGGGGCAGAGCCCCCCCCCCCTCAAGGACGCAGCCCCCCCGGAGAGGAGCCGCCCCCCCCAGTGGCCCCCTCCTCACCCAGGCTCTCGGCACTTACGGCCCTGCTGGGGGGGCCCAGCGCCTTCACCCCCCCCTCCTCTTCCTCTCCTGTTCCCGCAGCGCGGTTTTGGGGGGGGGGAGCCCCCTGCGTTGTGTGCCCCCCCCCCCCTTTTTGTCGTGCCGCGGGGTTTCCTCACTGCCTTTTGTACCCGATAAAGCTCCGCGTGCAGCGCTGCCGCCTCTGCTCGGGGGGGGGGACACGGACATTGGGGGGGGTCTGCGCCTTCCCCCCCTGCTGTGGGGGACCCCCCGGAGTTTGGGGCCCCCCCAACCCCCCTGTGTGTGCCCAGCCCCCCTGTGTGTCTATAGGGCCGCTGTGTGGCCACCCCATATGAGCCCCACCCGCGTCCCCCCCTCCCCACAGGGCCCTACAGGCCCATATGTGCCCCCCAGACCCCACAGGTCCTGTCTGTGCTCCTGAGTCCCTTTAAGGGCTTTGTCACCCCCCCCAGTTCCATACGTGTCCTGCAGGTCCCTATAGGGCCTACACATTCCCTGCAGTCACTATAGGGCCCATACGTGCCCCCGCCCCGGTCTATAGGGCTTGTATGTTCCCCATGGTCCCTGTAGGGCCCTTATGTGCACCCAGGTCCCTGTAGGGTCCATCCACGTTCTCTGCAGTCCCTGTAGGGTCCATATGTGCATTCATAGGGACCACACTCCCCCCAGAATCCCTAGAGGGCCCATACATGACACTCAGTCCCTATAGGTTCCATATGTTCACCATAGTCCCTATAGGACTTATATGTGCCCTGCAGTCTCCATAGGTTCCACATGTCCCCCAAGTCATTATAGGGCCCATACACATCCCCAGGTCCCTATAGGGCTCATACATCCTCTCAGGTAGGTCCATACAGTGGCCCATACTAGTCCCTATAGGGCCCCTATGTGACCCCAAGGTCCTTAGGGGGGTCTATACACATTCCCAGGTCCCTACAGAGCCCATATGTTCCCTCAGGTGGGTCCCTACAGGCCCCATATACAACTCCAAGGTCCCTATAGCGCTCATACGTCCCCTAAGGTAGGTCTCTATAGGATCCATACTGGTCTCTTTAGTTCCCATACACAGCCTCAGGTTCCTATAGGGCTCATAAGTCCTCTCAGGTAGGTCCATACAGGGCCCATAACAGTCCCTATAGCGACCATATGCAACACCAATGTCCATATAGAGCCCATACACGTCCCAGGTCCCTATAGGGCCTGTATGTCCCCCAAGGTGGGTCCCTACAGGGTCTATAGTGGTTTATAGGGCCCACACATCCACCCAGGTAGGTCCATACAGGGCCCATACTTGTGCCTATAGGCCCCATACACGACCCTAGGTCTCCACAGGGCCCATACACGCCCCCAGCTCCCTATAGGGCTCATACGTCCTCTCAGGTAGGTCCATACAGGGCCCATGATGGTCCCTATAGAGACCATACGCAACACTAAGGTCCGTATAGGGCCCCAGATCCCTATAAGGTCCATATATCCTCCGTGGTTAGTCCTTACAGAGTCCATACTGATCCCTATAGATGACCCCGGTCCCTATAGGGCCCATACACATCCCCAGGTCCCTATAGGGCCCGTATATCCCCCTAGGTGGGTCCCTACAGAGTCCATACTGGTCCCTATAGGTCACCCTGGTCCCTATAGGGCCCATACACACCCCCGGGTCCCTATAGGGCCCATACGCCCCACAAGGCAGGTCCATACAGGGCCCATACCAGTCCCTATAGGGCCCATTTGTGACCCCAGGTCCCCATAGGGCCCATACACGCCCCCAGGGCCCTACAGGGCCCCTATATCCCCCCGCTGTGTCCCTATAACGCCCACCCCGCCCCTATAGGGCCCCCACGACCCCCGGGGGGGGGTCCCCGAAGGCCCCCACGTGACCCCCGGTCCCCGCAGGTCCCCATTGGCTGCGCTGCGCTGGGCGGGGCCGCTGACGCTCCATCCTCAGCCCCGATTGGGCGAGCCGGGAGGAAGAGGCGGGTCCACCGCCCCGCCGCGCGGCGCTGATTGGCCGAGCCGGGCCGCGGTCCCGCCCCGGGCGGGGAGGGCGGGGCCCAGGCGCTGTTTGTGTGCTCGGGCCGCGACGGGAGCCGGGGCCGCCGCAGGTACCGGGGGGGGGGGGGAGGGGCTGGGCCGGGGCCGTGACCGGAACCGGAACCGGAACCGGAGAACCGGAACCGGAGAACCGGGGCCTGGCGCTGTCTCCGGGCCCGTTCCGGTGAGGCCGCGGCCGCCGCCGGGCCGGGGCGGGGACCCCCGGGGCCCTCCCGGTGCCGCCGCTCCCTGCCCGGCCCCGGGGGCTCCGTGTCCCGGCGGTACCGGGGAGGTACCGGGGAGGGGGGTGCGGAGCGCGGCCGGTCCCCAGCGCGTCCCCCCTGAGTCACCGGGGCCGGTACCGGGGGGGCCGCCCCGGGAGGGCTCCGGTGGGGGCGGGCGGGGGGCGCTGCCCCGGTTCGGCGCTCGGTACCGGGGGCTCCGTGCGGCCCCCGGGCTGCTGGGGGTGTCCCGGGACCCCTCCCGGTCCTCCTCCGCCATGGGAGCGGTGCTCCCGGTGCCCCCGGTGCGCGGCCGGGGGTTCCCGGCGGTAACCGGGCCCGGTGTACCGGGGGGGGACGAGCCGTGCTCCCCGCTCCTCCCCCCGAGCCTCCGCCGGGCCCGCGGTTGGGCCACAGCGGGGCCGGGTGGCACCGGAAAGCCGTTACCCCGCGGGGCTGGCGCAACCCCGGGGCCCGCCGGGGGCTCCCGGTTCCCCGCCGGTGGAGCCCGGCCCCGGGAGGTGCCCGTGGGTGCCCCCGGTGGGCCCCGGGGCATCGCCGGTACCGGGAGCCAGGGGGGTGCTGAGCCCCGGGGGGGTGCTGGGGGTGGGAGGGGGCACTCTGCACCCCACCAGCACCGGGGGGGAACGGGAACCGGGGGGGAGTTGGCACCCGGTGGTGTCCCCGGTGTTGGCTCTGCGCTGTCCCCGTCCTGCCGCCGGTTTGTAAATGCCTACCGGGGAACCGGAGAGCCCCGGGAGGGGATGGGATTGAGGGGGGGGGAGATTGGCCCTAAAGAAACCCCAAAACTGGCTCAGCCAGGCCCCTGAGCTGCGGGGCTCCCCCATGCAGTGACCCCTCGGTGTGTGCCGGGGACCCGCCAGCACTGGAGGGAGGAAACGGGGAGAAAACGGGAGGGAAAAATTTAAAAAAAATAATAAAAATCAAACCCAAAGCGGGCTGAGGAACTCGGAGGCCGGGCCGGGAGTTTGTGCAGCCCCTCCTCGGGGCGGGCAGGGAGGGAAGCAGCTGAGGAATCTGCGCTGCGGCCGGGGGGGAGCAGCCCGGCCTCCGGGAGCCGGGGTGGGGGGGAAGCTCCTGGGACCCCCCCCCCCCCGGTGCCGGGATCACCCGCGAGGAGCCCGCGTTGGCTGCGGGAGCTGCTCCCCGTGGGGTGCGGGGTGTTTGCACCGTGCTGACGGCTCTGCTCTGCTCTGCTCCCCTCGCAGCACTGCCCAGCGGATCCCAGCCCAGCGGATCCCAGCCCAGCGGATCCCAGCCCAGCGGATCCCAGCCCAGCGGATCCCAGCCCAGCTCCCCGCTCCGTGCCGCGGCATCGCTGCCTTCCCCCCTTCCCAGGGCGCGCGGCGGCAGCAGCAGCAGCAGCAGCAGCAGCCCGGCCATGACCAGCAGAGGAGCCGCCAGGCCGAATGGGCAGGCCCAAGCTAGCAAAATCTGTCAGTTCAAGCTGGTGCTGCTGGGCGAGTCGGCGGTGGGGAAATCCAGCCTGGTGCTGCGCTTCGTCAAGGGGCAGTTCCACGAGTACCAGGAGAGCACCATCGGGGGTGAGTCGGCCGCAGCACCCGCCTGCGGGGCACGACGGCACCTGGGAGCCACGCACCGGGGACTCCGAGCTCCTGGAGCCGCTGTCTGTGTGCGTTTTGCCTCGCACTGGTTTTATTTCCTTCCCACACGAGCCAGTGTCGGGCTCTGAGCTCGTGCTGGCGGCTGCAATCTGTGGATGAGCTGTGTGAGCGCTTTTGGGGAGAGCCCCCCGCAGCCTCCTGGTGGGGCCAGGCTCTCAGCGCAGTCCCCGTGCCTCGGCTGTGGTCTCGCAGGGGTAATTCCGTGGGGCACAACGCAGCGCCTGGCAGGAGTCCTGCTCATCCCCCAAAAAGCCCCACCGCTCGTGTGGAGCAGCTCCGTACGCTCCTGGCAGTGTCTGAGGGGCTGTGGGCTCCCCACACACCCAGCTCCACATCCCCCAAGGTCTGGGTGGGGGCAGGCAGGGCACTGGGGGTCTGCATCCCTCCCCCGGGGCCGTTTGGGGGCAGGCAGGGTGCTGGGGGGCGGCCGTTTGAAGCTAATTCTCTTCTCCCCTGCCTCCCCGCAGCGGCGTTTCTCACACAATCCCGTCTGCCTGGACGACACAACGGTGAAGTTTGAGATCTGGGACACAGCCGGCCAGGAGCGGTACCACAGCCTGGCCCCCATGTACTACCGGGGGGCGCAGGCGGCCATCGTGGTCTACGATATCACCAACCAGGTGAGCGCCCCGGGGCAGCGCCGCAGGCTGGGGGGGGGGCCCCAGTGCCTCACCGAGGGGTCCCGGTGCCTGGTGGGGGGTCCTGGTGAGGTGCTGCCGCCAGACTCAGCCTCGAGCCCCCGCCTCTGCTCGCAGGAAACGTTTGCACGGGCGAAGACATGGGTGAAGGAGCTGCAGAGACAAGCCAGCCCCAGCATCGTCATCGCCCTGGCCGGCAACAAAGCCGACCTGGCCAGCAAGCGCATGGTGGAGTACGAGGTGAGCGCCGCGCCCGGGCTCTTTGGGGTCGGGGACGGGGTTGGGGTCAGGGATGGGGCCGGTCCTGCCCGTGGCCGCTGACCCCTCAGCCGGGTGCCGGTGTCTGTTCCAGGAGGCGCAGGCCTACGCAGATGACAACAGCCTGCTGTTCATGGAGACGTCGGCCAAGACGGCGATGAACGTCAACGACCTCTTCCTGGCCATCGGTGAGGCTGGGGGGGCTGCAGGGGGGGCCCAGCTGGGCTGCGTGGGGCAGAGCTCCTGGGGGTCCTGCCCCACGGCGGCTCCGTGGCAGGGGGGAGCTCAGGGGGGCCTTTTCCTCCCTGGGAAGCGTGAGGACAGCCGGGATCTGCCCGTGTGGGTGCATCCCCGCGGTGCTGAGCACCTCCTGACGCCCCCCCTGCCTGTCTGCCTCCCCCCCCCAGCCAAGAAGCTGCCAAAGAGCGAGCCCCAGAGCACGAGCGGCGCGGCGGGGAGGAGCAGAGGCGTGGACCTTCACGAGCAGAGCCAGCAGAACAAGAGCCAGTGCTGTAGCAACTGAAGGGCGGCCGGCGGCAGCGCGGGCGAGGAAGAGCGAAGCCGTTAACGTGTCCCCCCCCCCCTCCACCCCAGTCCTCCACACCCCCTCCGTACCGGCACACTGAGACCCGTCGGCAGCAGCCTCTCCCCCCCCCCCCACCCCGAGCTCCGTCTAACTGCACTTTTTAACGCTTCAGAGCCGCCGCCGCAGCCCCCGTTACCACCCGATGGCCTGGAACCAGCCGGGGACTTAACTTCCAGAACCGAACTCTCCTTCACTTTGTATCATAGGTGCAGAGAGCGACCTGACTCCCCTCCCGCCCCCCAACCCTGCGCCCCCCCCCCCCCACCTCCCCTTTTGCTTTGGGAAATCCTGCTCGGTCCCTCGGGGACGCCAGGAGGCGGCCGCGGCGCCCTCAGACGTCGGCTTTGTGGTGAGGGGGGGTCCGGAGCAGCCCCCCGCGGAGCGGCGTTCCCGAGGGGGCTGCCGTGGGGTTATTTTTATTTTCTTTTTATTTTTTTTTCCCCCTCTCTTCCCTCCTTTTTCTTCTGTTTCGCTGCTCGTGGGTGGGGGGATGAGGGGGGGGAGCTGCAGTGTCCTTACCTTCTTCCTCGGTGGCCTTTCTTTGCTGGAGGATCGGAAGTGCCTGGGAACCTGTCACAGGGGGAGGGGGGACGCAGGGGAGCCCGCGGGGACCCCGAGCTCGCCCCCCCCGCACCCCCCGGTGGAGCCGTGCCCGTCCCCGCCACCCCCTCGGCGTCCCCCCGGTGATCCCAGCACGGTTGGGGGGTTTGGCACCCCCGCGCTTTGCCCGTCCCCACCCGGTTGGCACGGCCTCCCCCCCCCCCCCCCCCCCACTGGGGGCACCGGGTGCTCCTCGGTTCCTTTCCTCCCGTTCCCCGGGGATTTTTCCCGGTGGGGGGGGGGGTGACCCCGTGGCCGCCCCCGGTTGCGTGCGGCACCCTTGGGCTGGGGCCAGGTGCCCGCGGCCCCGTGGCCGTTGCCCTTTGCCTTGGCTCCCAGCCCAAAGCTGGCAGCGGGGGCACCCGGGGCTTGGGGGGGGGCATCCCCCAGACCCCCCCAGCACCCCCCCGGGACCCCCACCCCCTCTCACCCCCTGCACCCCCTTGTCCACCTCCCCCCCTCGGCACCCCCAGGCTCCCTCCCCCGGGCTGGCAGTGGGGTGCCGGGGATCCCCGGGGCTGCCTCCAGCCCCCGGAGCCCCCCCCCCACCAACCGGGCGCCCCAGCCCCCCCCCCGGGGGTCGCTGCAGCTCCCCAGGGCCTCCCTCTCCTCCCCCCCCCCCTTCCCCTTTTTTCTCCTCGCGTCTCCGGTTCGGTTCCTGCCGTGCCCCGGGAGGGGGGTGGGGGTGGGGGGGGGTAGCGCCGCCCCGGTGGCACCTCCCGAGCGCGGTCCCGGCCGCGGCTGCTGGCTTCGCGGTGTATTTAATGTAAGTAAAGGACAAAACCCACAAAAAAAAAAATCAAAAAACAAAAAACAACAAAAAAGGAAGAAAACCACCCAAAACGCTCCGTCTGCTGCCTGGGGGGGGGCGGGGCGGGGCGGGGGTGGGGCAGGGGAGGGGAGGAGGAGGGGGAGGGCGGCGGGGCCCCGGTACCGGAGCTGTTGGAACCGCGCCCGGCTCCGCATCCGGCAGCGCCCCGATAGCGCTTATCGGGGGCACCGGGAGGCGCCGCGCCCCGCCCCGCCCCGCCCGCTGCCGCGGCCCCTTTAAGGCGCGGCCCCCCCCCTCGCTGTTTGAGGGGGAAAGGGGCGTGGCCGGGGGGCGAGGCCCCGCCCCTCGCCCCTCTCTTAAAGCCGCAGAGCGCCCCGAGAGCCCCGGTGACGACGCAGGTGCGGGGAGGGGGGGAGGAACCGGTACCGGGAGTAGGGGGAGGGTGGGAGGGGGTGTGGGGGGGTCGCCCGCACGGTCCCGGCCCCCGGGGGGCTCCCGGTGGCCGCGGGAGCCGCTCTCACGGCGCCGCTCTCCCCGCTCAGGTCCCGCCGCGATGCTGCTGCTCCGCGCCGTTACCGGGCGCAGGTAGGAACCGGGCTCGGGGGTCCCGGTGCCGCCCCCCCCACAACCTCCCGGGGGTCCCGGGTCGCCCTCAGCGCCGCTTTCCCCCCCCCCCCACCGCAGGCTCCCGCTGCCGCTGCCCCGCCGCGGCTGGTCCCGGACGGGCGCCGCCCGCTTCGCCGCCGGTAGCCCCCGGCCCGGGGGGCACCGGAGGGCGGCCCCGGTGCTGGCGGCGCTGCTGGGGCTCGGCGCCGTCCTGGCCTACGGAGACCGGAGGCGGAGGGTGAGGAACGGGGAGGGGGAGAACGGGACCGGGGAGGGACGGGAGGAGGAAGGGGGGGGGGGGGGAGGGAACCGGGCGCTCCTCGGTGCCTGGGCTGCCGGGACGGGGGGTGCCGGGGGGTCCCGGGGTGTCCCGGGGGTACCGGGATGTCCTGGGGGGACCGCGAGGTACCGGGATGTCCCAGGGGTACCGGGGGTACCGGGATGTCCCGGGGGGTCCCAGGGGTACCAGGGTGTCCCGGGGGGTACCGGGATGTCCCGGGGGTACCGGGGGGTCCTGGGGGTACCGGGGGGCGCCGAGCTCCCGCTGATGGAGCCGGGGTCCCCCAGACCGCCCAGGCTGCCCAAGCCCCCCGGTACCCCCGGTACACGCGGGAGGAGGTGGGGCGGCACCGCACGCCCCAGGACCGGGTCTGGGTGACCCACGGCACCGACGTGTTCGACGTCACCGACTTCGTGGAGCTGCACCCGGGGGGCGCCGACAAAATCCTGCTGGCGGCCGGCGGGGCCCTGGAGCCCTTCTGGGCCCTCTACGCCGTCCACAGCCAGCCCCACGTCCTGGAGCTGCTGCGCGAGTACAAGGTGGGCGAGCTCAGCCCCGAGGAGGCGCCGCCGGCCGCCGCCGCCACCGGAGACCCCTTCGCCGGGGACCCCCCCCGGCACCCCGGGCTGCGCGTCAACAGCCAGAAGCCGTTCAACGCCGAGCCGCCGGCGGAGCTGCTGGCCGAGCGCTTCCTGACGCCCAACGAGCTCTTCTTCACCCGCAACCACCTGCCGGTACCGGCGGTGGACCCGGGCTCCTACCGGCTGCGGGTGGAGGGGCCGGGGGCCGGGCGCTGTCGCTGTCGCTGCCGGAGCTGCGCAGCCGCTTCCCCAAGCACGAGGTGACGGCCACGCTGCAGTGCGCCGGGAACCGCCGGGCCGAGATGAGCCAGGTCCGCCCCGTCAAGGGGCTGCCGTGGGACATCGGGGCCATCAGCACGGCCCGCTGGGGGGGCGCGCGGCTGCGCGACGTCCTGCTGCACGCCGGCTTCGAGGAGGAGCGGGAGGGCGAGTGGCACGTCTGCTTCGAGGGGCTGGACGCCGACGCCGGGGGGGCCCCCTACGGCGCCTCCATCCCCTACGGCCGCGCCGTCAGCCCGGCCGCCGACGTGCTGCTGGCCTACGAGATGAACGGCGAGGAGCTGCCCCGCGACCACGGCTTCCCCGTGCGCGTGGTGGTGCCCGGCGTGGTGGGTGCCCGCAGCGTCAAGTGGCTGCGGCGGGTGGCCGTGAGCCCGGCCGAGAGCCCCAGCCACTGGCAGCAGAACGACTACAAGGGCTTCTCCCCCTGCGTGGACTGGGACACGGTGGACTACAAGACGGCGCCCGCCATCCAGGAGCTGCCGGTGCAGTCGGCCATCACCCACCCGCGCCCCGGGGCGGCGGTGCCGGCGGGGGAGCTGACGGTGAAGGGCTACGCCTGGAGCGGTGGCGGGCGGCCGGTGGTGCGGGTGGACGTCTCGCTGGACGGCGGGCGCACGTGGCGGGTGGCGCGGCTGGCGGGCGAGCGGCCCCCGCCGGAGCGAGCCTGGGCCTGGGTGCTGTGGGAGCTGCGGGCGCCGGTGGCGGCGGGCGCGGAGCTGGAGATCGTCTGCAAGGCGGTGGACGGCAGCTACAACGTGCAGCCCGACAGCGTGGCGCCCATCTGGAACCTGCGCGGGGTGCTCAGCAACGCCTGGCACCGCGTCCGCGTCTCCGTCCGCGACTGAGGGGGGCCCCGCCCCGCCGCTCGCCCTCCCGCCGGCCCCGCTCGCGTGCGCGGCCCCGCCGCCGGCGGCTCGAAGGTCGGCCCTTTACGGCCCCCGACGTGTGAAAGTGGCTCCATAAAGATTGCGCAGCTTTTATGGACTCGCTGCTGCTTCCCGGGGCACGGCCGGGGCACCGCTGCCGTAACGGGGCCGGGGATGGCCTCAGGGGACCCCGCAGAGCCCCCGTAGCCCCCAGCAGCCCCCCTGTAGCCCCAGCCCCCCGTTTCTCTGCCCAGATAGCCCAGGACCCCTGCCCCCCCCACACTGTCCCCTTGCCCCCCCCGGCCCTTTGGGACCCCAGGTCCTGCCAAGACCCCAGAGCCCCCCAAGGACCCCCCAGGCTCCCTGCCCCCCTCAAACTGCCTCTAAGCCCCCCCCGGGCTTCCCATGCTCAGGGGGGCTCCATGGAGCTCCCAGTCCCCATGGACCCCTCCCAGTCCCCGTGGACCCCCTCCAGTCCCTGTGGAGCCCCCCTCATCCCTCCCCCGGTCCCAGGGGTTCCTTCCTAGTCCTTGCAGATCGACCCCCCCCCCAAGTCCCTGTTAAGCCCCCCCGGTCCCAGTGGACCCCTTCTTGGTCCCCATGGACCCCCCCGGCCCCTGTGGAGTCCCCCCAGTCCCCATGGACCCCTCCCTTGCCCATGGACCCCCCCCCGGTCCCTGTGGACCCCCCCCCTCCGATCCCGGGGGCTCGTTCCCGGTCCCAGTGGACCCCTTCTCGGTCCTCATGGACCCCCCCCATTCCCCGTGGAGCCCCCCCAGTCCCCGTGGCCCCCCCCCAATCCCAGTGCCCCCCCTCCCCCCAGCCCCGGGGGCTCCTTCCCGGTCCCCGTAGCCCCCCCCCAGCCCCGTGAACCCCCCCCGGTCCCCATGGCCCCCCCATTCCCGGTGTCCTCCCCCTTTCCCCGCAGCTCCCGGGTGTTCCCTCAGCGTGCCCACCTCGGGCAGGGCGCGGGGGGGTCCCGGTAGCCCCGTTACC
>NC_139071.1:881396-921969 GCF_965140915.1 Aythya marila | reverse complement strand
ATCCTCACCCATCGATGCTCGCTGCCTCTCGGCGATCGATTCCTCCCCCTGCCCCCCCGTTCCCAATCGATGCTCTCGGCGCTCGGCTGAGCCCCCCGCTGCCGGCCCCGCTCCGGCCGCCCCCCGCCTCCCCCCCCCCTCACTCCACCGCCCCCCCCCCTCACCCCCCTCCCTCTCCCCCCCCCCCCTCCCCGGCTGCTCGGCGCTCGGCTGCTCGGCCTGGCTGCGCGCGGGGGCCGGAAGTGGCTCGGGGCCGCCGGGGGGGCCCGGGCCCTCCTCAGGTGAAGCCGCCGCCGATGGAGCCGCCGCCGCCGCCGCCACCGGGCCGCTGAGCCCCCCCCCCCCCCCCCTTCCCCGTAACCCCCCCCTCCCGTCCTCCCTTCCCCCCCCGTCCCCGCTGCTGCTGCTGCTGCTGCTGAGCCCCCCCCCCCGTCGCGCACGGGTCGGGGGGGGCCGCCCCGAGCCCTGCCGGTGAGGAGGGGGGGGGGGAAACGGGGGGGGATAGGGGGGGACGGGGGGGAACCGGGGGGTACCGGGGGGGTGTGAGGGAATGGGGGGGGACTGGGGATGAGGGGGGGCCCCGGGGGGGTCCCGGCACCGGGGGGGAGTGGGAACCGGGGGGGGGATCCCGGTACCTGGTGGGGGTCCCGGCACCGAGGGGGGGGTCCCGGTCCCGGTCCCGGTCCCGGTCCCGGTCGTGAGGCTCAAGGAAACGTGGGGCGGGGGGTTAGGGGGCTTTTGGGGGTGCTTTTTTGGGGGGTCGTCCTCCCCCCCCAGCCCTACGGTGCCGTTTTCCCGGGATGGGGCCGGGGGGGGCCACCCGGGGGTGCAGCCGCCGGTACCGGGGCTCATGGGGGGGGCTGCGGGCACCGGGGCTGCCTCCTCCTCCTCCTCCTCCTCCTCCTCCTCCTCCTCCTCCTCCTCCTCCTCCTCCTCCTCCTCATCTTCAGCCTCATCCCGGTGCCGGGCCGGGGGGGCCACCCGTGAACAATGAGCAGCCCCCGGCCCGGGGTGGGGGCCACCGGCTGCTGCGGGGGCTTGGGGAGCGCTCCCGGAGTCGGTTGGGGTTGGGGTGGTTGGGGTTGGGGCTGGGGCTGGGGTCTCCCCCCCCGTTCTGTTCCCCCCTTTCCCGGTGCAGCTTTTGGGAGCTGCTCCCTCCCCCCCCCCCCCCCCCCCCCGAGCCTCGTAGCGGTTTTTTGGAGCGCCGGGCGCGTGGGGAGCGGTTTTGTAACGCGCCGCTTGCGGGCGGGACGGGGCGAGGAGGTGGCACACCGGGACGGCGGGACAGTGGGACGCAGCGCTCCGAGCAGCACACCCGTGTGTGGCCCCCCCGGTGCCAGACAGAGCCCCCCCGGCTGCCCCGCGGACCCATCCCGGTCCCTTCGGGTGGTTGTGCCGTGGGGTCCCTCCTTGGTTTGCTTCCCAATTGCCCTGAGCGCTGCTGCTGCTGCTCCCCAACCACGCTCCCGCTGGGGTTGCGGTGCCCTCGTCCTCCTGTACGGCTCCCCCGAGCCCTGGGGTGCTCCCTGGGTGCTCCCCGGGTGCTCCCCGACTTCATTCCATGTCTCAACGCCTCCTGTGTTGTGAGTTCCCAACCCGTCCCGCTTGTACGCATCCTTGTGCTGCATCCATTCTGCTGCTGGGTTTTGCCCCCCTCGGCTGGGCAGCGGGGGCTCACAGAGACCCCAGCCCCGTTGCTTGTTCCCCACTCGCAGCTGTGGGATCAGCTCCCGGGGCAGTGACGTGCGCCCGTGTCCCCCGGGGCCCTGCAGGGCTCCGTGTGCGCCTCGGCTCCCCCGGCCATGGGGCAGGGCCGGCACCGGGCTTCCAAGAGCTGAAAAGGACTCCAGAGACCCCACGAAGGCATCAGGAGGAGATGGGGCACGGGGCACAGCACCACGAGGACGCCTCCCCTCCTGCCCCCGGCGGGTCGGTGCCGTGTAACCATCGGCGAGCTCCCCTCGTGCTGTTGGGCCGTGGAACAGCAACGCTCAGACACTCAGCTCCTGTTTGTGCCTCCCTCCTGGGGTCCGCAGGAAGATTTCTGCCCGTCGGCTGGAGCAGGTGCTGCAGAAGGAACTTTTTTCTCCCCCCTTTTGCTGCCAGGGGAGTCAGAGGAGACGCGGCTCGCCCTTTCATCTCTGGCAGGCTCGGCCGGGCTGTTGGTGGCGGTTATTTATTCGCGTTGCGGCGGTACCTGGAGGGCACGACACGGATTGAGATGCTGAACAAAGAGGTGGGAAAAGCTGGCCCTGGGTTGGCTCTGAATTCAAACTTCGTCGGAGTCGCTGGGCCCCGGGAGCGTGTTTAAGCCCAGCGATTCCTCACCGTGCTGCTCCGTGCTGCTGTTCCCATCAAACCAAATCGTGTCGGTGGCCAGGCACGCTGCGCGTCCCGTCCCGTTGGCCTCAGGAGCACTTCCAGCACGGGAGGAGCTTCTCCTGTGTGGTGAAAATTAGAAAAAAGCAAATAAAAAAGGAGCATCTTTGAGCGGAGATGTGCTTGGTGCGGGCTGCTGGCCCTCGTTTTGATCGTGGATCCGAGGTTTGGATCCTCAGAGGGGTTTTTTCCTCTCCCTCCTGTTTTAGCAGGTGCTGGTCTCACCTAGGGCAGGAATCGCCGCTGTGCTGCTCGGCTCCTGCTCTGATCCCCCCATCGGGGTGCCGGGGGGCAGAGTGGTGTGAGTGGTTTGGTTTTGGGGTCCGTGAAGTTTTCCTTCCCGTCCCTAAAGCATCACCCAGACGTTCCCGGTGCCGGGCGGCGTTGCTTCGTGCCGGTGTAAACACCCGAGGGGACTCGGGGTCTCGCCAGCCTCAGGAGGCTGCCGGCGGCCGCCCTTCCAGGCAGAGGACCGCGTGAAATCCGTAGGGTTTTTTTTTTTCAGCAGTGACACTTCATCTTCCCGAATGATAAATTCCAAAACACGGAAACAATGGGAGCTGCTTTCTAATGGATAAAACACGCCGCAGAGCCCTGCTCCTGGCCGGTTTGCTGCTGGCCGCGGGGCCACCGCTGCCACCAGGGCTCTGCCACCGCCCGGCCGCTGGGCTTTGAAGCCTCTCCAACGACACCAACTTTTCCCTCTTTTATTTTTTTTAAAGTTTTTTTTTGAGCAGCCGGTTCGTTCGGCGTGCTTCTGCTTGCAGCGAAGGTGGAAAAAAAGCCCTCATGTTGGAAAATCGGCCGCCGCCGGTGGAAACAAGGCTTTGGGAGACGAAACGGCGGGGACCTTTACCGTGCTTACTCATCCTGACCCCGAGGGAAGGCTTTGAGGTGCTCGCCCTGCGCCTTCCTCCTCCTCCTCCTCCTCGCCGTGGGTGCCGGGACGTTACCGGGGCTGAGCCCTGGGCCCCTCAACACGGCTCCGGGCAGGGTTTGTGTTGGCCCCACTGCTCGGGTGCTGATCCCAGTGCTCGGGGCTTGTCCTGGGTGTTCGGAGGTGGCTCGAGGGAGGAATCGAAGGGTGGCAGCGGGCTCTGCCTGGCTCCCTTGGGGGGCTCCGAGGGTCTCCTGCAGCACCAGGTGCTGGCACAGTGAGCAGAGCCCCGGTGCCTCCACTGCTGTTGGTGTCTCCCCTCTCTGCCAGCACGAAGGGTGTTTGCAAATTGCTTTGTGCAGAGACAGAGGGTGGTTTTATTTTAAACTGGGCTAGTTCTGAGGATTTTATTTCATTTTTTTTTTTCCTTGAGCGTGGCCACTTGGGGAAAAGTCCCCGTTTCGGCAGGGAGGAGGGCGCCGAGCTGCTCCAGTTCCTGGAGAAGTCTGCGGGCAGCAAGGCTTCGTGCCCAGCTTTCCACCCGGGTGGGGTGTGGGGTCCCCCCCTGGCTTCCCAGCCCTCCTGGGGCGCTTTTCCAAGGGGGAAGGCTCCCGGAGCAACGGGCACGGGGCCGTTCGCCGGCCGTAACCTTAATGGGACCGCTCGCGTGGGTAGGGAGCAGGAGTTGCAGAACCTGCTCCTTAACTCGGTTGCGTTCGGCTGATTATCAGCTGATTACTCGGAGGGAAATTAATTTCTCAGACCAACTCCTCGCTGCCCGGGTCCCCAGGGCTGCCCGCTGGCAGGAACAGGGGGCTCGGGGGCGACGCGGCGCGGTCCCCCGCGTCCTGCAAACCTCCGCCGAGGCTCATCCTCAGGGTGGTCGCTGGGCACCAGGTCCTGCTTTTTAATTTAGTGCGTTCTGGCTGCGGAACAGAAGAGAGCAAGGGCTTTGTAAATCAAATTGATTTTTCTTATCATGTTGCCTGCCCTTTGTGCAAAGCAGACGGATCTCTGAGCGTGTGCCTAGCTGCAGAGGAGCAGAATTACGGGGTCGGCAGAGAGAAAACTGCAGGATGCACCTGAAACCACAGCGACCGAGCAGCTCGGGGGGGACATCCCACCTGGAGCAACCTCACCGAGGGGTCGGAAGCGGAGCTCTGAAGCCCTGAGCGGGGCCGGTGCCATGGAGCCGCCGCGCTGGGTGCTGCCGGGATGGGCACAGGGCAGCATGGCAAGAGCCTCTTATTCCTAATTAACACAGAACGAGCAGCCAGGCCCGGGGGTTAATTAGCCGAGGCTGTTGTGAGAAGCAGTCGTGGTTAAAATTCGACTTTTACGGGGCTCCATGCGAGAGGGGCGACCAATTCCTTCCCCCTTGGAGGAGGCTTTGAGCTCCCTGGGAAAGGCTCCGCGCCCTTACCGGCCCTCTGCGGGGCCTGAGGAGTTTGTGCTGCTCCTCTCCTCGCGTCGCCGTTATTCCTCTTTTTTTGGGGGACGATTCCTCTCTGCAAATTACCGCGTTTTTTAATCGTTCTCGGCAGCGAACGCTCCGCTTCGGGACGTGTCAGCTGCCAGTTACCGCGAGCGCTAACCGGCGAGGCTCGTGTTCTTAAAACTGCGCCCGTTGTGTTGTTTAAGCAGCCGAGGTAATTGGCGAACACGAGCCGTCTGGATGTATAAAACGTTCATTATCTCCGTGGGGTGCCGAGCAACAAAACACAAGGCAGATTTCCCTTTTATTTTAGCGCAGCCTTCGGAGGGGCTGTGGGTGCTGCTCGGCGGAGCGCCGCGTGCGGCCGTGCAGCCTCGCTGCCCCCAACCTCGCTGCTCTCGGTGACAAAATGAAGCCAAATGCTCGGTGATCCCCACGTCTGAGGCTTCATCTCCCTGTTGCAGGCACCTGGGTGCCCAGTGGCTGCTCCCTGCAGGCGAGGGAGAAGGGAGATGTCCGTGCAAACTGCCCCGTGGCTGTTTGTCCATCTGGCCAGGCGTGTGTTGCACGGGTTTGGCTCGGAGCGAGCCCCGTCGGGGCTGGTGAGAGGTCGGAGGGGATGGTGGTATCGTCCTGGTGGTGAAGCTTTGCTGGAGGAGCTCGGGGAGAGCGAGGTGGCTGCTGCGAGAGGCCACTCGGTGGGAGGAAGAGCACCCGAGGCGCCTCCGGAGGCAAGCCCTGACTCAGCTCTGCTTTCTCTTTCAGCAAAGTACCTTAAGGATGGATATAGAAGACTGTAATGGCCGATCCTACATATCTGGTACGTCTGATCGCGGCATTTGCCACTTCTTTGGGCTTGCTAATGTTTTAAGGCGCTGGGTTTTGCCCTCTGGCTGTAAGCTGGCCTGGTTGCTTTGCCCCAGGCTGTGCTGTGGCGCTGAAGAGCCGTGGCCGGCGCGTGCCGTTGGGTGTCCGGGACGTGCCAGTGCCCGTGGTGTAACAAACAGCTGACTGCAGAGTCGTGGCTGGCCAGCCCTCGTGCTGAACGTGTGCCTGTGTGTGTGTGTCTGCTGTTGGGGCGCTGTCATTGAGCCGGCACGAGGCTGGAGGTGAGATTCAAGCTGGGCAGGAAGGAAATTTCCAGGGCTGAGGGCGCAGTCCTGGGGCCGGGGCATCCGAGGGCTTTGCCCCCACTTCCCACTCCTGTGCCCAGCTCAGGAGCGTGCGGGGGTCTTGAGTGTTGCAGGTGGTCTCAGCTGTGCCTTGCCTAGGAAAGCAAAAGCTGCTTTGGTGGGGTTTGGAGGGGCTTTTAGGGATTTGGGGGGGCTTTTTGGGGTTTGGTGCCCCGGCAGGATTGCTGCTTGCAGCGTGCCATCCCCTCGGTGCGCCAGGCTGTGCTGGGATGTGTGGGGTTAGCGTACGGCCCGATGCGGGTCCAGAAGTTGTGCAGCCAGCAGCAGCCCGCGGGTCCCTGAGAGGCAGGAGGACGCGGGGATGGATCGCTCGGTGAGGATGGAGGTGAGCAGCTGAGGAGCATTATGAGGGAGGGAGAACCCCGGCTGCTCTAACGAGCGGTGGCTGGGCCTTAACAGAACCACACAGGGACTTTGCACAACGCCCGGCTGCATAAATCACCTCGGGTCCTGCCCGTCCCACAGTTCACCCTCACCTTTCTGTGAAGATTTTCCCCGGTCCCCGGAGGGTCCACGCTCGGGTTTGGCGCTTGGCTCTCCTCAGAGCTGCTCCTGCTGCTATTCACTGGGGTTTTTGGTCTCTGGGATACCTCCGTTAAGTTAGGAAATGCTTCCCCTCCTGTGCCGGGGGGCTGCCCAGCTCACTTGTCTCTGATCTCCACCGAGCAGAGCCGCATCCCCCCGGTGCTTGCACAGGGCTCGGATGCGCGTGGGTGAGCTCGGTGCCGTGCCGCTGGCAGAGCTCCGGCTTTGCTTTTCCCTTGGGAGCTTTGTGGGCGAGCTGCCCCCTTCCCTGCGCTCCTGGCAGCCCAGAAAGGAGGCGGCAGGAGAAGCCTTTCTGGACAGAACCTGCGTCCCTCCCCGGGGCTGGAAGTGCTGGGGTTCGAGTTCTGAGCGGCTCGTGGGGCTTGGAGGGGATGGGACCGGTTGCAGGATGGGTGAGAGGTGAGGAGAAGAGAGCCCCATGGGCCATCCCCACCGGGCTCAGATCTTTTTTTTTTTTCCCCCAACAGCCCTTGTTCACCTGGCCCAAAAGCAGGGTGCCCCCAGGCCTGGCCTCATGGGGCTGGGGTGGTCCTGGTGATGATCAGCCGCTCATTAGGGCCGGGGTCTGCTAATGAGCTGGTTTTTCGGTTGCTGAGCTGTGGGGCTGAAGCGACTGGAGGAAACGAACAGCAGAGCTCTCGAAACTTGTTTCTGCGAAATACGTTTAATTAAACGAGCTCTCTTAAATAAAAAAAATAAAAAAATAAAAGTTGACGTTTGTCAAGTAGCGAGGTAACCGAAAGCCCGGAAATTCTTAAAGAAGGTGAAATTGGGTTTGTGTTGTTTTTTGTTTTTTTTTTTTTTTTTCTCCTGGTTTCAGTCCTTTACAGAAAATAACCCCGTTGTGAGAGGGCTCTGGTGGAGGCAGAGGCTTTACACAGAGGGGCAGGAGTGGGGTGGAGGTGGGCGAGAGCCCCCCGTGTGCCGCTGCCCCTCGCCCTCCTGGCTCTGCCGCGTGTCCCCGGTGCCTGAGAACGGGGCCGAGCCCTCGAAGCTCCTCGGAGAACTGGGCTGTGGCCGGGCAGCCAGCCCGCCTCACACACCACGTGCAGCCTTCCCCTACTTCTTGGAGCAAAGGGGACGCGGCCCCGGCGTTTCTGGAGCCTGAGAGGTCGTCAGAGAGGGGAATTGCTGCTGAACGCAGGCACCGCAGTCACACCTCTCCCTCAGGAGCCTCCCCGTGATTGGGGTCCCAGTGCCAAACCCCGGGAGAGCCCCGTCCCCTGCTGTGGGGTCAGCACCCCTAAAACCTGTGGTTTAATTGCTGCACGTGGGGCAGGATGCGGCCGGTTTTCTGCCACGGGGCGAGGAGGTTCCTGGCCCCACGGCACAGCTTTGGCACCGGGGGGGCTGTCAGCAGGATGAGGGGCGTCCTGGTGGGCTCAGCCCCGGTTTTGGGGAGGGCTGAGTGCTGTGATCAGCTCGGTTGTCCCCTGGTGCTGCCCTTCAGGAGCCGCTTTGGGATCTGGAGGAGGGAGCTGGGTGAAAGCTGAGCTCGGAGCAGGGAGCTGCGCATCCCACGAGGCTCAGGGGGAAATCATCACCCCATTTTTGGGGCTGGGGACCCCACCTTGGCACCCCCACCGACACAGGGGGGTCGGAGCCCAAGCGGCAGGAGGCTGCGGAGCCTGGCGTTGGGGGCGGCGCCGCTCTGTGGGCACCGGGGGCCCCTCTGGGTGACATTTGGGGTCCTGAGCCCGAGCGGCGCAGCCCGGCTTCCCGCTCGCCGTGCCGCCTGCCTGTAAAGCCCCGGCCGCGTCCCTGGCTTCCAGGAATCGGCTCTTCCTGGAAGGTGAGCGGCCGCGTCCTCCCTGCCAGGGAGGCGCCGACATGCACGCGCGGCCGCCGCTGTTTCCAAGGAGTTGGCTGCGGAAACGCTCGGGGGCTCTCCGGCAAGGTGGAATAACGCGAGTGGAACGGGAGCAGGGGAAGGATCCCGGCCTAACCCGGCGCTGATTCCGCTCGCTCTCGGCGTACGCAGCGGGGAAGGGGCGCAGGGGTGGGCGCTGGGTGCCCGTGGGGGTCTCGAGTCTCTTGTGCAGGCAGGGAGAGAGGGAAGGGGAGCGCCCGAGCCCCCCTGGAGGCGTCTGATGAGGTGTGCTCGGGGCGCAGCTCCCGATGTGCGGCACCAAAACCCCTCCGAGAGGCTCGGTCCCCACCCGGAGCAGCTGCTGGGGGATCGGGCTGCAGGATGTGCCCCGTTCCCCTGCGACCAGCGCGGGGCCGTTCTCAGCAGGGCTCCTTGTTCAGCGGTCTCCTAACCTCGTCTCGCCTCCCTTTGGGGTGCTCGTGGCTTGGACCGGCCGGCAGCAGCCCCACTCGAAGCCACCACAACCCCGGGAGGAGGGAAAACGTCCCCAAAGGGTGCCCTGGGGTGTGCGAAGGGGCACGGTGGCTGCCTGCCCGCGGGCGTTTGCCCCCAGTGCTCCCCGTGCCCAGCGGGGCTGACGAGCTCCGCGGCCCCACAATCACCAGGCGATGGGATGAGCTGGGCTCGGAGCGCACCGAGGGAGCTGCTCCAGACGTGAGCCTTCAGAAATAACATTCCCAGCTGTGCCGCCGGAGACCGTGGAGCTTCTGCACTTTTCATCACGAAGCGCTTTGCCCTCCCCGTTCGTGCAGCGCGGCCGGGGCCACGGGGGGGGTGGGGGGGTGGTGGCAGCTCCTTGCGGGCAGCGTTGCCGCCGTGTTCGCAGCGTGAACGGGCAGGGGCCTGGCTCCAGGCACGCGCCGATGGTTGTGTCTGTGGCCGAGGGGTCCTGAAGGGTCCTGTGCGCCCACAGCCCCTGCCCAAGGGGTGGGAAGGGGGCTGGGGGAAGGGGTCTCAGCCGGGTGAGGGCAAAGCAGGGCAGCCTCGGGCCTCGCTCACGTCTCTCCCCCTCCTCCCTGTTCCCAAAGGCAGCGGGGATTCCTCTCTGGAGAAGGAATTCAGCTCGGCCATCGTGGGACCCGCGGTGAGCACGCCCAACAGCCAACACTCCTCCCCGAGCCGCTCGCTCAGTGGTGAGTACACCGGCCCCGCGGTGAGCAGCCCGTGGTGTCCCCAGGCCTGACATAATTCTGGCTGCCCTCTGGGACGGGTTTCTTCTCCTTCCCTGTCTGCTGACTGAATTCTCTCTCTCTTTTTTTTTTTTTTTTTTTTTTCTAAAGTGAATGAAACTGGTTTTTAGATTATATTTAAGAGCCGCCCTCAGTAAAATAGGTCTGACTGCAGAGCTGTCCCGGTCTGTCCCTCGTTATTCCTGGCACGCTGGTGGGAAATGGGATGTTTCTGCGGGTGAGTCCAGCAGGGCTGACAGAGACCGAGCCTGGAGAGAGGCTATTTACATCGCAGCCTTCTCAGGGCACCAGTCAAGTTTCCATGAGCCCTGCGTGCTGCTAAGTAGTGTTGACGCACGAGGAGAAGGAGCGCTGAGACGAGATAAGTTGGCAAGTCCCGCTTTGAATCGTGCTCTGTGTGCAGGAGCGAGGGCCGGGCGGCTCTACCCGCTGACTCGCTAATGCCTGAAGACTGGCACTGCTTTGATCTCCCCTCTCTCCCAGCTCCTAGCAGATAATTGCGCCTTGCTTTTCCGTAGCAGAGGGGCTCCCCCGGGGTTTATCCACATGCTCTCCCAGCGCTCGGTGGCTGGGACGTCTCGGTTCGGTCCCGGCGTTACAGGGTGGCTCGTTCTGAACCAGGATTAAAAAAAAAAAAAAACACAGCAAGTTTTCGGAAGGGGTAATGCAAATTACCTCTGTTCCCATTTTTTCCCCTTTTATTGCTTACTATTTATTTTGCATTTGCCCTATAAAAACGCTTCGAAGCCCTGCGAAGAAATTAAATCTCAGATTTTCCGCAGAGAACCGTTGAGAGAGAGATAAGGCAGCCTTTTCGCTCCATCAGAAGCAAAAGGAATCGAGCACGTGGACTGGCTGAAGGGACAATAACGAACCCTTCCCCTTTAACAGCAGGATGCTAGTGATGGTATTGCCTCTGATCTGACTTGACTTCACAGCTGGTTCATCCAGCAAGCATCGTGCCCCAGAGGAGCAAGAATATTATATAACCTGTTCTGCCAGCAGAGACTTCTCTCCAGCGAGACCGGACTCTGCATTGGTTCTGAAAGGAGAATTACAGAACAATAGTTGGCCTCCCTTCTTTGCCCAGGAAAAAAAATAAGTCCCTGGGGGAATGGGGAAAAAAAAAAAAAAAAAAAAAAGAAAAAGAAAATCAAAGTGCAGCAAACGTCAACTCATCCAGGCAGCTCCTGCCACCGAGAGAGGAGCTTTTCACTTCGTGTTTGTGCACGGAGGCGTCCGTTTGCGCTGGGGCTCCTGGATGCTCCCAGCGGAGCGTGGTGGCACCGGCCAACAAAGAAAGAAAGAAAAAGTTCTGCTTCCCCCAGGAATGCTTCAGCTGCGGAGCCTCCTCCCGGGCTGCAGCCAGCGGTGGCTTTGGCCAGTGGCTCGGCAGCCGGCCTGCGAGCTCCTCTGGTTGCCAAAGCGGGGTGTCCGCATAGCTGCCGTTGCTGAGAGCCTCTCCGGGAAGGCAGCATTGTCTGCGGGCAGCAGGGGAAGGAGGGCAGCGTGTGCCAGAATTCCTGGGCTCCTCACCCTGCAATAAACTCCCCGCGGTCTCGGATGAATCACTTCCATGCTGCTGCTCCTCGCTAATCCCCGCTCACGAAGCCGTACCTAGCTCCGAGGAAGAGCCGGGGCCCCGCTGCGCCGGGGGCAGCGCGAAGGGGCCTTTCCCTCGCCGAACGGGCCCCCGGTTGCCCCTGGGGGTGCAGGAGGGCTCCCCGAGACGGAGACAGCAACGGCGACGGTGCTGGCACGCCGGTGATCACGCGGCCTCCCAGTAAGCAACGCCGAGCCCACCGGGAAGGATCATCCCCGCCTCAGCCGGTGCTGGAGTTGGTTCAGGGCCCCCTCCGCCTTTAAAGGTCAAACCCCGCGGCTGGTTCGGCAGCTGGGATCTTACCGAGGGTCTCCTGAACCCCCGCGGGGCTCTGCGGCGTGGAGCCAACCTCCCGTGCGCCCCGAGCCGCGGGTGCGAGCCCTCTGCCTCCCACAAAGAGCTGAACAAGCCCCAGGGGTCGCATCAGCATCGGATCTGGAAGCTTCTGGGATTTCTGTGCGGTTGTGCTTGGGCTGCTTGGTTCTCACGCCTGTCTCCACCAGGCAGCTTGGACGCCGTAATCTCCTTCCCTCCAGGCAGCAGAAGTCTCCTTTGTGTATATAAAGTTCAGCTTCCTCCAGCCCCCACAGTTCTCCTCTTAAGGGATTGGGAAGAGCCTCCTGCTTTAAATGGAAGAAATAAGAATCTGATATTTCAAGGGATTCTGTAAATATTTTGTTTAAGCCTGCGGGCTCAGTGCATTGCCATGTGGGTGACCTGGATTCGGTTTCTCTCCCGCACCACCGCCAGCCTCCGGCCTGCCGGGACCAGCGCGAGGGGAGCAGGTAGCGGCCGTCCCGGAGCCTCCCGGGGGATTCCCTCCCGCGCTCGGGGAGGGAGGAAACTTCCCGATCCGATCGGTTAAGGGCTCGCTCTCCGAGCAGGCAGCTCCTCGCCGAGGGCACGGCGGCTGAAACGCGGCGTCGGGACGGAGGAGAGGAGCTGTCCTCCCCTCCCTGCGCCCTGCCCGCGCGGAGCCGTCGCCGTCCAGCAGCCGTCCTCTGGGGGCTGGTTTGATTTGTGGCATTCCACTACGCGTCGGAGCGGCCGGGAATGTAGGTCACGGCTGGCGCAGCCACCCCGGTGCCGCAGGAGGAAGGAAAGGTAGCGGCAGGAGGGGCCCTGCTGCGGCGCGGCGCCGTCCCCGGGTGCTCCTCGGGCTCCGGCCCGCAGCAAGCAGGTGCTGGACGCGGTTCTCCTGCGCCTCCCAGCACCATTCCCCTTGGCCTCGCTGCTGCTGCGGGGTCAGAAGCGCCCCGGGGTGGCTGCGTGGGGCCACCTCCAGCCCGTGGCTGTGGGACCTGTCCCCGGGGGCTGGCATTGCCCCTGCCCAGTTCCCTGCTTTGTCACCCGAGCGCTCGGGGGCTCCTGGTGGCCAAAGGCTCTGCAGGTGGCTGCGTGCTCGCTTGCCACTGTCCTCTTTGTGTCTGTGTTCTCCGTGTAAATCCCTGACGGATCCCAGGTCTTTAGGCAGAGATGGGAGCTCGGAACAGGAGGTTTGCTCTAGTGAGAGGGGATTTGCCGGCTCTAGGAGACTCGTGCTGGGCGCTCTCTGCCAGTAAATGTTGAGTCTTTACTGCCTCAGTGTCAAAATCTGGTGTCTTCTGCTTCCTCTGAAGTACTCGAACAGCACAAGTGCTTTTTCTTTCACCCTCTGTCTTTGAATACAGGGAACAAAATGTTGTTTTTTTTTTTTTTCTTTGGTTGGTTGCCTTACAGGGCAGGATGCAAAGCAGCAGTCCTTGGGGTGTGCAAACAAGTTGTCCAGCCCATAACCTCTCGTGATCTGTGCTCGATGTCTGTTCTTAAGTAGTCAACAGGACAAGAAGATGCGCGTTTGCCACAAACAAGGCACTTAGCGCATCAGCAGCATTTATTTTAGGAGTGAGCCTTGCCTACGCCGTGCTCCCAGCCTCTTAAACTCCGGTTTTCCCCCCTGCCCTGACCGCGCTTTGTCCTTTTCTGCCTGCCCGCAGCAAACTCAATCAAGGTGGAGATGTACAGCGATGAGGAAGCCAGCCGGCTGCTGTCACAGGACGAGCGGATGCTGGAGAAGGAGGACAGCGTGATCGTGGAGGACTCGCTCTCGGAGCCCCTGGGCTACTGCGACGGGACGGGCCAGGAGCCGCACTCCCCGGGTGGCATCCGGCTGCCCAACGGCAAGCTGAAATGCGACATCTGCGGCATGGTGTGCATCGGCCCCAACGTGCTGATGGTGCACAAGCGCAGCCACACCGGTGAGCGGCGGCCCCGAGGCCATCTGAGCGGGGCGGGACGGGCTCGAGGGGGGCTGCGGGTTCCTGAAACCGGGTGCCGAGCGCCCGTGGGCCGCGGCAAAAGGTTTTGGAGCAGGGTTTCAGGCGCTCCTCCCGTCCCGCAGGTGAGCGGCCGTTCCACTGCAACCAGTGCGGAGCCTCCTTCACCCAGAAGGGAAACCTCCTGCGCCACATCAAGCTGCACTCCGGCGAGAAGCCCTTCAAATGTCCCTTCTGCAACTACGCCTGCCGCCGGCGGGACGCGCTCACCGGCCACCTGCGGACGCACTCCGGTGGGTGGCCGTGGATGGGAAGGGGAGGAAAAGGAGGAGGAGGAGGAGGGAGGGGAGGAACACGCGGAGAGGGAGCAAAGCCAGGGGGCTGAGCCCAGCTCCTGACAGCCTGCGGGTTCCCGCGGCGTGGCCGAGGGCAGTGCCCGGGCCTTGGGGAGGTGGCTGGGGGCTGTGCTGGCTGTTGGGGGTGCCTGGGAGGCTTCGTGCTGCTGCCTGCCAGCAGTTCCTGGGGGTTATTGCATCTCTTTCTTGTAAAGATAAATGTTTAATAGATTTTATTGAGTCAAGATAGGTCCCACCCTTGGGTGTGCCCTGCCCCAGCGAAAACGAGCACCGAGGGGTTTTGTTTGTGCTGTTTTGACATTGTCCTTTAGAAATGTGACATTTGAGATGTGGTTTTCACCCTCGGGTTCCGTGATGTAACAGCTGGCTGGGGCCGCGGGTGGGAGTGAGGCGCGCCAGCGGCCCCCCTGCCTCGCGATCGCTTGCCCTTGATTTGCGCGCCCGCGCGCTTCTGCGGTGCTGCCAGGGCTTTTCGAGGTGCTGCCGGTGGCTTTGAACACCTGCGGCTCCCTCCTCGCATGGAAATGAGTGTCTCGTGCCCTTTCTTTAAGGGAAAACCGGCTGCTCCGAGGAGCCCCTGCTCATCGCAGCTTGCTCGGAGCCCCACAGCCCGCTCCCCCCTTGCAGCCCCCATTTTTTTTAGGGTTCTGCCCCGTGCCCCTTTCCGCAGGATGCGATGCTGTGGGTTTTAGCTCCTGTCTGAATCTTCCCACTTCACAGCTTCTCTGGGGATTTATTTCCCCGCCCCTACACATCCAGGACCCTCCTGGAGGTGCAGGAGGGAAATTGGAGCAGTTTTGTCCCCGGAGCGCGGTGCCAGGGCTGGGAACGGGGCTGTTTGCTCTCACCTGGCGCCTGCGTGGGAGGAGGCTCGGGGCTTTTGCGGGAGCTTTCCGCCCGCTCTCTGTCGTCTCTGGACATCCCCTCTGCAAAGGGAAAAATCTGCTGCTGGGTGCAGAACCCTTTTGGTCCCGTGCCCAGTCCTGCAGCCCGCGCAGAACGCAGGTGGCGTTTCGATACCAAGGTGATGGGAAGAGTCTGTTCCTTCCTGGGGAAGGGCTGAGGTTAACGGCCTGGGGCTTTGCCAGTTTATGGGGACAAAAAGGCAGGGAAATCCTTTCCCTGGAATCCTTCCTTATCTTTAAGGGGAAAAAAAAAAAAAAAAGAAAGGCTCTGGTTGTTGGAGGCAAAAACCCTGCTGTCATCAACTCCGGAGAGCAAAGAGCGCCTGCGTCTCCTCCTGCCCTGCTCGGAGGCTGAGGAAAGCCAGACCCCGGTGACAGCTCCCTGCCACGCACGGGATGAGCCCGGGGCAGTCAGCTCCATCCCTCCTCCTCCTCGGGCAGCGCCGTGTGCTCCTGGGAGGAGCTGCTGGGCTTTGGGCATCGCCCGACGGGCTCTGCGGGGGTTTGGGGCAGGGGAGGGCGCTGGGAATCGCCCCCTCCGCTGGATGGGCTCCAGCTCTGGAGCTGGAAGGCTCCTGGTTTCTGGAGGGGTCCCGCTAGGAAGGGTGTCGTTTTTGGGTGCATTTAAAGCCTCCCCATCCAAGGGCAGCGAGCGTGGGCTGTGGGTTCGGGGACTGAGCCCTGCTGGGGCTGAGGTCTCGCAGGGAGGATGCGTGGGGCCGGCGAGACCGCGCTCGGAGCCCTGCCACGAGCTTGAGGGGCTTTCTGCCAGCTAACGAACGTGCCTCCAGGGACCCTGAGCCTGGCCTAGCACCAAGATTCGAGGCCGTTCCTGGGCCCTGTGGGATGAAATCCCCCCCAGGCTGTGCCTGCCCCCTGCCTACGGCCTCGCAGGGTGCCCAGGGCTGGGTGCTCAGCGCCCCTGGTGCAGGCTCGGGGCTGCCCCAGCCTCTCCCCTCTGCCAGGCACGGCAAGGGTGCCTGCGAGTCCTCGAGCCGAGAGAGACAGAAATGGGACAAGCCCTCGCAACATATCAACCAGCAATTAGTCTTTACTGGAGCTAATTATCGAGAAAACCTTCGCTTCATGTGGATTTCACAGGCAGAAGTCGAGCGGTTCCCCTGCCCGGGTGGAAGGCGGCGGGGCCGGCTCTCCCCTCCCTCTCCCCTCACCGAGCCGTGTGCGTCTCCTGCCGTCCCCACGGGGGACACGGCGGCTTTCATCTCGGAAGATGTGCCGTCCAAAAAAAGTGAGGTATTAAAATCCAGATCAAACGCGCCGCGTGGCTCCGAAATAGATCAGAGGCTGCGGCCCCCCCGGGACGGCTGAGCCGAGCCGCCCGTCCCCGGGGACCCCTCCGCCTTTCAGCCCTCTCTGCAGCCCCCGAGCGAGCGATCCTGGGGCTCGCCGCGTGCTGCGGGCAGGAGTGTGGGGCTGCCAGGAGGGCGTTGTGAGCGCGGGGTCGCGTGGTTTCATTGGGGAGTAACGAGACCGAGACGTTTATTGAACCCTGACCGGTGAAACTGAGGTGGTTAATGAGAGAGGATGGAATTTGGAGCTGAGGCTCCAGCATGTGGGGCATGGGGTTTGAGGAATCATCTCCTAGCGCAGGTTTGGGTGTTCTGCTTGGAGCCTAGCGGTGTCCTTGCCTCCCTTGGGACTGGGGTAAACCAATACTGGGCGGCTCTGTGACACACGGGGAGGGCCGGCAGGGGAGGTTTGTGCTTGCCAGCGGTTCCTCCGAGCCGATTTCCAACCTGGAGCTTCCGAGGGGAAACGTGCGACAGCTCCAGGACCTGCTGTGACTCGGCCGGGCAGGCGGCACCACAACTCCCTCTGCAAATCCGGGTGCCGGAGCTGGGGCAACCGAGCGCTCCCCAGCAGCCCCAGAAGGTGCTTTTCAGAGGCAGTTAAAGGTTAAACCGCAAGCTGCAAAAAGGGCAAAAACAACCCTTAAAGCTGACGGGAACAGAAAGAGCCCGGTCTGGGCGGGCAGCGCGGCTGGGGCACGGGGGCTGGAGGGCTCCGAGGTGGCCGTCACCGCGCTGCTGCTCGCCCCTGACTGCTGTTCCCGTCCCGTGGTGGGGAGGAAGAGGGGAGGAAGAGCGTGGCATTGCTCCTGGCACCACGGGGGGCTCATCCTTGCCCCTTCCTCCAGCCACACACTCGAGGATGCCTCCCCTCTCCGCGTAGGTGCTGCCCTAACACGCTCGATTCACAATCACCCAGCGAGCGGCACAAAACCCCGGTGTCAGCATCTGCGTTTCCCCGTCCCCATGCAGACGGTGACCCCGAGTTGTGCTGGGAACGCGGGCAGCTTCCAGAGCTGCTGCTGCTCCCCCCTCGGGAGGTGCCGTGGTTTGTGGCTGCGAGTGGCCCTCTGCTGAAGGTGCTCAGCCCTCCGCGGAGCAGCGCCGGGCCCGCAGCACGTCGCGGCTGCTCTCCTTTGTCTGGCAGCCAGCGGGGCTGCCCGCCGACCTTGGGTGGCGGCGGCGATTTGCAGGCAGAAGTGAGAAAATGGGGAGAGACGAGAATGAAAATGCGTCTGACAGGCGGCTTCTCACGGCTCTGCGCGGCGGCCAGGCGCTGGCCGAGCGCTCAGCGGCGGATGGAGGGCGAAGAAATGCTCGGAGGCGGTCAGGAGGCCGGGGGGGTTTCCAGCTGCCCTCCCGAAACGCCGCCTTTGCCGTCGGGGTTTTACCCGGCGCTGCGCAACGTGGACGGGCAGCTGCCAGAAACCCGCGGCCCTGATGTCTGCGGGAGCAGAGCGCAGATAAAAGGCAGGTCAGAGGTGGTTGGCTGCAGCCGAGCGGCGCGGGTCTGATTTATTGTCACAGCCTCCATCCGTCAGGAGCCGTGCATCTTCCCCTGCTCTCTGGCAGGGAGCATTGGAGGAGGAGGCAGGTCGTCTGCCTGGCTCGGCCCCTCCGTTTTGGGGTGACCAGGAGGAAAGCTGGGCTCGGTGCCGGGAGGTGGGGGTCTCCTTCCTGGCTCTGGAAATGGTTTTGAGCGTGCCGGAGAGCTGGAGGCACCCGGGCCCGCGCTCTGCTGATGGCTTCGACAAAAATGCTCGCGCTCGAGGTGCCAGAGCAGGGCGGGTTTGGTGCTGGTGCCTTTCTGCACGGCACAGCTAGATGGGGCGCTGCGCCACCAGCTGCCCTGCCTGCAGCTTCCCTCACCTCCGGACTCCCTTCCAGCCCTTCCCGGGCTCTGGGGTGAGGTGGCTGCGGCAGCTCGGCGGCGATTTCTCCGTTCTCATGGCCAGGCTCTCGCTTTCGTGTTTTGCAGTCTCCTCCCCCACAGTCGGCAAGCCCTACAAGTGCAACTACTGCGGCCGCAGCTACAAGCAGCAGAGCACGCTGGAGGAGCACAAGGAGCGGTGCCACAACTACCTGCAGAGTCTGAACACTGAACCGCAGTCGCTGGCCAGCCAGCAAGGTCGGTACCGCGGCGTCTGGCAGCCCCGGTGGGCAATGGGGGTGGGAGACCACGGGGTGGGCTCGCCCCCAGCGCCGTGTCTGCCCGCTGGGGCTCTGCTTCGGGCTCGTCCTTCCCAGCAGAAAAGGGGGAGGCGGAGAGCCCAGAGCCCTGGGGCCGTGCCCCCGTGGTTGTGGGATGAAAGGCGCTATGCGTGCGTTGGTCGGAACAAGTGCAAAGAGTCACCTCCCTTCTCCGTCCCCGTGCTGGCAGCCAGGCAGGGCCAAACCCCCTGAGCAGACACGCTCCTGTCCCACGATTCTAGTGCGAGGACTCCCCAAATGTTTTCCCTAAATAACAAAGCACAATTACACCGCTGTGATGTAGGGAATTTACCCTCGCGGGCAGGCTCCGTGCGGCTTGGAAGCGCGTTCCTGCTCCTCCACGGAGCCCGGTGACGGCTTCCTGCGCGTGCTGCGCTGGCGCAGGACCAAACCCGGTGCATTTCTGGCTCCTCACCCTGCTGGAGCCAGACCTGATCCCGCCAGAGCCGCCGGGACTGGGGCGAGGTGTGTCGGGTAGGGCCGCGCAGAGGCGCTAAGCAGATGAGCTGGAACTGACGGCACGGGAAGGGAAAAGCCGCCTTCGCCAGCGGCAAAACGGGGCCGGTCCCTCCAGGACGGCTTGGAGAGGCAGCAGCAGAGGCGGCGAGGGTGCTTCAGCCCCTTGCATCGGCTCCTCTCGCCCTGGCGCAGCCTCGAGCCTCCGGCCGGGGCCGCAGGGTGCCCGTCCCCCTCGCCCCGTCCCCGCTTGCTGGCTGACCGGGTTCCCCTTGTCTTGCCAGGTGACGAGATGCGAGACCTGGAGATAGTGCCGGACTCCCTGCTTCACCCCTCGTCCGATCGGCCGACGTTTATTGACCGGCTGGCGAACAGCCTCACCAAACGGAAACGATCGACACCTCAGAAATTCGTGGGTAAGGGGCTGCCCCCTTGCTTCCCGGGCAGACAGGAGAGGAGGGCGAGGAGCAGCAGCCCCCCTGGCTGCTGGGGCCCCCACGGGCTCAGACTCTGCACTTGGGCACGCCGCTACCGCTCGCATAGCGCCTTTCATCCCCGCGGGGCTGTCCCTGGGCTGGGAGGGACGGGATGGGACCGGGACCGGGACCAGGACCGGGAGGGGGTCCCCGAGGCCGCCCCACCCGCTCTGACGCCGTCTCCTTCCCGCAGGGGAGAAGCAGATGCGATTCGCCCTCTCCGACCTCCCCTTCGACGTGAACGCCGGCTTCGAGAAGGACGTGGAGATGGTCTCGGCCCACCACCCCCTGGACCCCTCCTACGGCAGCTCCCTGTCCCTGATGGGAGGCGAGCACCTGCGCCCGCTCCGCCTGCCCCCCACAAACTGCATCTCGGAGGTCACCCCCGTCATCAGCTCCGTCTACACCCAGGTCCAACCCCTGCCGGGCCGCCTGGAGATGCCGGGGAGCCGGGAAGCCGCCGAGGGGCACGAGGACGTGGCGGACGGGGTGCAGGTGGTGTACCGGGGCCGGGAACCGGGCGTCGTTTCGCCCAGCAACGGCTGCCAGGACTCGACGGACACGGAGAGCAACCACGAGGAGCGGACGTCGCAGCTGCCGGCGGGGAACTGCGCCAGCAGCCGCCAGAGCCCAGCCTACGCCAAAGAGGACCCCAAGGTGCCGGAGGGGCCCCCGGCCGCCCGCTCCACGCCCAGCTCAGCCAAAGACGCCCTGCGCGTGGTCAACGAGGACGGGGAGCAGATCAGGGCCTTCAAGTGCGAGCACTGCCGCATCCTCTTCCTCGACCACGTCATGTTCACCATCCACATGGGCTGCCACGGCTTCAGAGACCCTTTCGAATGCAACATCTGTGGCTACCACAGCCAGGACCGGTACGAGTTCTCCTCCCACATAGTGCGGGGCGAGCATAAAGTCGGCTAAACCCCCCCCAATCCCAAACCCCAAAACCCCGAGCCCCCCACCCCCAGCCCGACCCCACTCCTCCTCTGTCTCTAGCTCAGCCCCTCCACCCTTAGGGCATGGAACTGTTGGTTTTTCTTTTATACTCCTTTGCACTGACTTTGGCTACAAAAATATTTAAAAAAAAAATAATCAATAACTAAAAAAAAAAAAAAAAAAAAAACACCAACCCCGGAGAGGGGGAGCTCTTAACAATTTGCCTTTTTATAAATGGAGTTATTTAAATATTAACGGACTTTTTTGTGCTTTCCCCTCCCTCCACCTCCCTCCGTTATTTATTGAGCTGCTTAGTTTCTCTTTTTATAACTTTTTCCACCCCCAAAAAGTCTCGCTTGAATTTCTGAGACTGGTCCCACCCCCCACCCCCCCCTCAACACCCCATCCCGGCCCCGTGGCCGGACCCAACCTCACACTAGGTGCTAAAACCCCCCCGGGCTGCCCTGCTCCGGCTGCTCCTGCCCTGGGGGTGCCGGGGGGGGCTCATCATGGGTTTAACACCGGGGCGGGGGCAAAACCAGGACCCCCTCCTCCCGGCGGGGGCTTTTTCGGCCCCCCACCCCGAGCCCAGCCCCGTCCTGGGGGGCTCGGGGTCGCTCCGAGAAATGAAGGAAAACCAGAGCCCGGTGGGGCCGGGGCGAAGGCTCCGCTCTCCCTGCGGTTCCCTCCTCTTCCTCGCTGCCCCGGCGTCCCAGCTCGAGGGGCCCTGGGGGGGGGGAGCTGCGTTTTTGGGGGCGATAACCAAAAACGGCGAGCGGGGGGGGCGCCGAGGCCTCCCCCAGGCACCGAGGTTGCTCAGCAGCAGCTCGCCAGACTGCTCTCCTGAGGTCGAAACCAAAGGCTGTTCTTTTTTCTACGAAAACAAACAAAACCACCTCACGAGTCGGCAACGCCTGTTGCCCCGATTTGTTCTTTTTTTTTTTCTTATTTTTTCTTTTTTCCTTCTCTTTTCTTGCTTTTCCGTCGGTGGTGTTCGTGTCCGGGACGGCGACGGCGGCACCACGGGGACAGCTCCGCGGAGCCCCCCCGGGACGAAGCTTCCCCAGCTTTGGGGGGCTTCGGGGGGCTCGGGGGGGGCACTCGGTGCCGTCACCCCCTCCCCACCGTGCCCCCCGTCCCCAAAAGGGGCTTCAGAAGCAGAGCCGGGAGCTCGGCCGCCCCCGAGCTCGGCCTTTTTCTTTCCGTCTCTTTTTCTTTTACCCGTAAGAGAGTCTAAGACAAATGTAGGAATTTTTGTAAACCTCCAGGTCGCTTTACTCCTGTAAATATCTATATTTTTTAATCAGATGTATGAAGAACAAAACGATGATGTGCAATACCCCGCCCCTCCCGGCTACGGCCGCTCCTTCCTTTCCCGACGAGTTTTCAGTTTGTAGAGCGTTCATGATGGATTTGCTGTCGTCTCGGTTTCCCCCTTTTTTGTGAGGTTAGACTCGCTTTTGGACAAAAAAAAACACCTCCCCCCCCACCCCCACCCCCCCGAGCTCTTACCGCAGCAGCTTTTTGTATCTGTAAGATATTGTAAGTACCTATTTGTGTAATGGAGATCTACTACTGTAAGTTTTGTACTGTACTGGCTGAAGGTCTGTTATAAATAAACCGGAGTAATTTAACGCCCCCCCCCAGACACATCGCTCCTGGGGGGCTGGGGTTGGGGCTGGGGGGGTGCTGGGGCTGGGGGGCAGGACCAGGGGGTCCCTCTGGGGTCCCTCAGGGGGCTGGGGGGGGGCACAGGACCCTTGGGGCTTCCTTCCCACAAAGGGGGGCTTGGGGGTGGCTCCCCCCAGGCTGGGGGCTTTTAGGGGGGTGGGGGACCCCCAGGTTTGGGGGTTGGGGGGCTCAGTGCAGGGGGCTGTGGGGGGCGCAGGGCTCCATGGGGGGGGGGAGCCCCGAGGGTCCTGTGCCCCCCCCAGCAGGAAGGGGGCTTAGGGGGGTGGGGGGCTCCCTGGGGTGGGGTTTGGGGGTCTCAGTGCAAGGGGCTGGGGATTGAGGGGTCCCTGGGGAGGGGGGTGCAGGACCCTTGGGGTTCTCCCCCCGAATTGGGGCTCAGGGGGGTGGGCCCCCCCCTGGGGTGGGGGCTCAGGGTTAAAAGGGACCCCCAGCTTTGAGGGGGGGCTCAGGGACGTGGGGGACCCCCAGGTTTTGGGGGTTGGGGGGGGGACTCGGGGCTCCCCCTGCCCACCTGAGGGGGGGGTTGGGGGCTCCTGGGCCCCCCCAGAGGGCTGGGGTAGGCGCAGGACACGTGACCCCCCCCCCGGAACCTCCCCCCTTCTTCCGCAGCCCCAGGACTACATTTCCCAGCGTGCCCCGCGCCGCGACCGCGCTCTCACCACGCGGCGCGCGCGGAACTTCAGCACCCCCCACGCGCCGCGCGAACCCTTCCGTCGCGCCCAGAACAAAAAGTAGTCCCGGCCCCTCCCCCGCCTCCCCGCCGCACCGGAGCCTCGGAACCCCCCAGAACCCCCCGGAACCCCCCCGGCCCTGCCGACAGGGCCGAGCCGAGGGGCAGAGAGGGGCTCGGAGGGGCCGGGCCGGGCGCGGGGCCGCGGCGAGGCCTCTTCCGGGCGGAGGGATCCGTATATAAGGGCGGCGGCGCGGGGGCCGGGCCCTCTTTCGCCGCCCCGGCAGCGAGATGGTGAGGGCGGCGCGGCCGGGGGGGGCCGGGGGGCTCCGGGGGGGCTCTGAGGGCACCGGGGGGGGCATCGGGAGGGGCAGGGGGCGGCCGGGGGGCGGGGAGGGCCTGGGGGGTCCGGAGGGAGCCGGAGCGGACCGAGGGGGGGGGCCCTGAGGGCCGCGTGTGGGGCACAGGAGGCCGCGGGGGGGCTGGGGAGGGGTCCTGGGGGGTAAGGGGGGAGGTTGGGGGGGCGGGGGGGGGTCGTGGGGTGATGGGGGGAACAGGGGGGTTGGGGGGGCTCCATAGGGCGAGGGGTGCAGCGGGGGGCCGGGGGCGTTTGGGGGTGGGGGGGGTCCAAGAGGGGCGGGGGGGATCTGGGGCAGGGGTCGATGAGGGGGGGGATTCCTATGGGGGAGGAGGGATTATGGGGTGGGGGGGGTCCATGAAGGGTGGGGGGGATGTGGGGTGGTGGTCTTATGGGGCAGGAGGGGATGGGGGGCTTCCTGTGGGGATGGGGGGGTCACTATGGGGTGGGGGGGGGGCCCTGTGGGGTAGGTAGGGTTATGGGATTGGGGGGCTCCCGGTGGGGTGGGGGGGGGCCGTATGGGTTAGGGGGGATGTGGGGTTGGGGGTCCCTGTGGGGCTGGGGGGAATATGGGGTTGGGGGGCAGAACGGGGCTGTGGGGGCACCGCTGGGGTGCTGGGGGGGACTCAGGGGGTCGCAGGCTCCAGGCTTCATCCCCTGCCCTGCCCTCGCAGACCAAGAAGAGGAGGAACAACGGCCGGGCCAAGAAGGGCCGCGGCCATGTCCAGCCCATCCGGTGCACCAACTGCGCCCGCTGCGTCCCCAAGGACAAGGCCATCAAGAAGTTTGTCATCAGGAACATCGTCGAGGCCGCGGCGGTCAGGGACATCTCGGAGGCCAGCGTCTTCGACTGTAAGGGCAGCGGGGCGGGCGCTGGGGGGTGTCCCTGTGCCGTGGTTCCTCCCGCCCAGTAACGGGCCCGACCCCAGTCCCAGCGGGCGGCTGCGGTGCCAGCAGCCGGGCACTGTCAGCACCTGCAGGTTCTGTGTCCCCCCCTCATCACAGCCCCACAACTGCCTCTCGTCTTCTGCACGGGGATGGGATGCGGTCATAAAATAGAACAGAATGGCCTGGGTTGGAGAGAACCTCAAAACTCACCCAGCTCCAGCCCCCTGCCACAGGCAGCGATGCCACCCGCTAGGTCAGGGTGCTCAGGACCTCATCCAGCCTGGTCCTGAGCACCTCCGGGGTTGGGGCATCCCCAGCCTCTCTGGGCAGCCTGTTCCAGCGCCCCACTGCCCTCTGAGGGAAGAATTTCCTCCTATCCTCTGATCTAAATCTCCCCTCTTTTGGTTTAAAACCATTCCCCCTTGCCCTGTCAACGTCCAGCTGAGCACAGAGTCGCCCCCCAGCTTTTTATAAGTCCCTCGGCCCCCTTGGGCATTTTCTGGGGGGATCAGAGCTGGGGTTGACCCCCTCTGTCCCCCCCCAGCCTACGTCCTGCCCAAGCTGTACGTGAAGCTGCATTACTGCGTCAGCTGCGCCATCCACAGCAAGGTGGTGAGGAACCGCTCGCGGGAGGCGCGCAAGGACCGGACCCCCCCGCCTCGCTTCAGGCCGGCGGTACGTATCGGGGGGCATCGGGAGGGTGGCCCCAAACGGGGGGGGTTTGGGGAATGCCCCCCCTGCATCTCGCTGACGCTCCCTTTTCTCTTGCAGGGCGCAGCCCCGCGACCTCCCCCCAAGCCCATGTAAGGAGACTGCAGCTGGAAACGTCCCCAGGCTGAAAATGTCCCCGAGTGCAGCCTGAATAAAGGACTTGGCTCCAAACCTGGCTCTGTGCCTGTCGGGCTGGGGGGGTGGGGGGGGGCCGCGAGTCTCTATGGGGTCAGCACGGGTGTTTGGGGGGGATCCACGGGGTGTTCTGGGGGGGGGCTTCTACCCCCCTCCTCATGAGGGGGGTCCTGGTCTCGCTCCAGAGATGTGCAGAGGGTGGGGGGCTGCAGAGTGCCCCTGGTAGTGAGTCCGGGGGGGTGGTGCTGGGTCCCCCACCCAGTCCTGCAGGTGGCTGGGGAGGTGTTGGGGTGTGTGTTGGGTCGGGGGGGGGACGCCCCCGGTAGCCCCTGCCCCTGTGGGGCTGCTCGGGGAGGGAGGGGGCCGCGTCTGCCCCAGGGGCTTCTCCCTGGGTCCAGCCCGGGGGGGGGCAGCGCCCCGACCCCCAGCAGGGCCGGGCTTTGCCGGGGGGGGGCTGCAGCTGGACCAGCCTCTGCCGGAGGGGACCTGGGGGGGGACCGAGCTGGGTCTGGGGGCTACGGCAGAGCCGAGCTGCCCCTGCTCCTCCCCCATGGGTCCCGGGGGTGTCTCCGCCGCTGCGGGCCGGGCTGTCCCGGGGGTGGGTGCCCCGCCGCCCCTGCCCCGCCCCGGCTCCGCCCCGCCCGGTCCCGGTCCCTGCCCCGGCCCCGGCCCGCCCCGGCGGCCCCGCGCCAGGTGCATTCCCCCCGCCGCGCCCGGGCACGCCGCAGCCCGCCGGGCCCCGCTCCGCCGAGAGGCGCCGAGGATGGCCCGGCCCCGGCCCCGGGCGCCGCCGCCGCCGCTGCTGCTTCTGCTGCTGCTGCTGCTGCTCCGCGCCCCGGCACCGGGCACCGGGCAGGCAGGTGGGCACCGGGCAGCTCGGGGACACCGGGGCGCACGAGAGGAGCGGGGAGCTGGGGGGGATCGGAGCGTGCGGAGGGAGCGGGAGCTCGGGGCGCCGGAGCCGGGGAGGGCACCGGGAGCGCTCGGGGGCACCGGGGTGCGGTGGAACCGGGGGCACCGGGAGGGTCCCGGCAGCGGCGGGGACGGGGCTGGTTCGCGCTACCGGGTGCTGGGGGAGTCCCGGAGCAAACGGGGGGGAAAGCGGACCCGGGGGTGCGGCCGGTGCTGGCAGCCCCCCGCGCCCCCTTCCCCGGGACCCCCGCCCCGTGCCCGGTGCCCCGACCCGGGGGAAGCCTCGGCCCCGCTGTGTGCGCCCAGGGGGGCTCCGGTCCCGGCACAACGCGCGGGGCTCTCCCCGTGCCCCCGTCCCGTCCCTCCCGGCACCGAGCCCCCCCCGCGGTGCAGGCACCTGCGCCCCCCGCAGCTGCCGGGGCTATTTCGGGCCGTGCCGGGATCCGGCCCGGGGTGGGGGCGGCACAGCCGGAGGCCCCCGGGACCCCCCGGCCCCGCCGCTGCGGGAGGGTTGGGGCGCAGCTCCCGGAAGGATCGGGCCGCCCGGGAGTTGTTTTTCAACCCCAAAAGGAAAACACCGAGGGCAGGACGCGAAGGTGGGGCCGGGCGCGGCGGTGGCGAACGTGCGAGGTGTGCGCGGCGCCCGCGGCCCCGTGGCGGCACCGGCACCGGCACCGGCCATGTGCCGCCGGCCCTGCCCCGGGCTGCTCCCGCACGACGGCCGCGGTGCCGCGAGGACCGGGGGGCTCTCCAGGACCGGGGGGCTCTCCGGGACCGGGCGCGCACCAGCACCGGGTGCCGGCTCCCCGGGGTGCCGCGGGCGGCTCCTGCTCGGGGACCCCCCGGTGCCGGTCCCGGGGTGCGCAACGCCGGCTCCGCGCCCCCCTCCGACCCCACCCGCAGCCCCCCGGTCCCGTCTCAGAGCCCGGCTTTGTTCGGAGCCGGGATCCGGCCCCCCGGCAGCAGCCGCCCCCGCGCACACAGCCCCCTTTGTGCCGCCCGCGGGACCGGGGGCAGGAGGTCGGGGTCCCCGGTCCCTTCCCCGCCTCCCCCAGCCCCCAGCGGCGGGGCCGGGCCCCGGTGCTATTCCTGGCGGGGGGCCGGGGGGCCGCGGAGGCACGCGGGCAGATAGCAGCGGCGTGCCGGAGCTGCCGGCGGGGCCCGCGCTGATAACGCCCGGCGGGGCCGGCGCCAGCCCCCTCCCCGCCGCGGGCAGGTGCACGCGGGGGTCCCGGCCCGGGGGGGGCCCGTTCTGGGTCACCCCCCCCCAGCACCGCACGTCCCCAGACCCCAGCTGCCCCCCGGGGCCGGCTCTGCGCCTGGGCACCCATCTCAGCCCCCCCCCAGCTTTGGGTTGGGGGTCCCAGCCCCTGCCTTGGCCCTGCCCCTCCCCGGGCCGTCGGGGCTGGGGCCGTGCCCCCACGCAGCTGGGACCTTTTTATAGCCCCTTCCCTATGGAAATAGCTCTGCTGGCGGGGGGAGGCGCGGGGCTGCTGCGGGGGGGGGGGGCCCGCGCCCCTTCCTGCGCCTGCACCGAGCTGCCCGTTCCCTGCACCCCCCCCCCCCCCCGGGGGGGCGCGGGCCCTTATCGGCCCCCGCGCCGGCCCAGACAAAGCTGCCATTGACCGCCCCGCGCCCCCCCCGCGGGGCCTGAGTCACGTCTGGGCCCGGGCTGAGCCCCCCGGGGGTGCGGGCCCCCCCTCCCTCCCCGCCGCGTTTCGGGGGGCTCGGCTCCCCCCGTCCCGCTCTCCACAATCGCCCCTTTGTGCGGCCGCGGGGAGGGGGCCGCATCCTGCCCCGCGCACAAAGGGGCCCTGTCTGCCCCGGCGCGGGGGGGGGGGGGGGCCGGGGAATCATTAACCCCAGAGCCGGGGTTTTGGGGGGGGGGGGGGGGGGGGGGGGGGGCCGGGCCAGGGCCCCTCGGTGCCCGCAGGGATTTCGGGGGGGCCGGGCCGGGAGTCCGAAGTCCGGGCGTCGCGGGAGCGCCGGGAGGGGGGGGCCCTGCCCGCGGCACCCGCCTTGCGCAACCCTTGCCCGGCCGGTTCGGGCGCTGCGCAGGGGAGGGCGGGGACGCCGGGGGGGGGGGGGACGGGGACACCGAGGGGGGGGCACCACCATGGAGGGGACGGGAGCACCCTGAGGGCATCTCCATGACCTGCAGGGGGGGGCACCGTGGGGGGAGTGAAGGGGTCGTGGGCAGGGTGGGAGGGATGGGGGTATGGCGACAGGACACTGGGGGGGGGACATGGCAACTGGGGGGGGCACGGCCACTGGGGGTGGGAGAGGGACCCCGTGGGGGACATGTCCAGGGGAGACACGGATGTGGCCATCGGGTGGGGAATGTGGCCAGCACCAGGGGGGTCGTGGCTAGCACTGGGGGGGTCATGGCCAGCACTAGGGTCAATGTGGCCAGCAGCGGGGGGCACAGGGGGTGCCCGGTGGTGCCCGCCTGTCCCCATGGGGCACCCACATGTCCCCACCCGCAGTGTGCGCGGGGACGCTGAACGGGCTGAGCGTGACGGGGGACGCGCAGCACCAGTACCAGACGCTGCACAAGATGTACAACAACTGCGAGATCGTGATGGGCAACCTGGAGATCGTCCTCATCGACCACACGCAGGACCTCTCCTTCCTGCAGGTGAGGAGGGGCGCAGGCACGGGCCCCCTCCCGCCTGCCGGCCGTGGGGGCTCACTGGTCCCCGTCCCGTCCCCGCAGACCATCCGGGAGGTGACGGGCTACATCCTGATCGCCATGAACGTCTTCGCCTCGCTGCCGCTGCAGAACCTGCGCGTCATCCGCGGCACCCAGTTCTACGAGGAGAAGTACGCGCTCTTCGTGCTGCTCAACTACAACCCCAACACCACGCACGCCCTGCGCCAGCTCGGCCTCAACCAGCTCACAGGTGGGACCCGTGGTCCCCGTCCCAGAGCCATCTCATGCCCCCGTGGTCCCCGTCCTGGAGCTGCACCGGGCCCCCATAGTCCCCGTCCCCTTGTGGTGGTGCCCCCTGGTCCCCAACCCATTACAGTGCTGACCCCCCATGGTCCTCTGTCCCCATCTCATTGTGGTGCCATTCCCCACTGCCCCCTGGTCCCCATCCCGTTGTGGTGATGTCCCCTGGTCCCCATCCCATTTCAGTGCCATCCCCTGCTGTCCCCAGTCCCCATCCCATTGCGGTGCCATCCCCTCTCGCTCCCCACACTGCGCACCCCGATCCCGCTCTGAGCCCCCCGGGGCTGTACCCCCCTCCCGGTTTCCCCCCCCTCCCTGGTGTCCCCCCGGTGCAGGGCAGAGCTGGGGGGGCGCAGCCCCAGTGCCCACATCCACTCCCCGCAGAGATCCTGGCCGGCGGCGTCTACATCGAGAAGAACGAGCAGCTCTGCCACGTGGACACGGTGGAGTGGCGGGACATCATGCGGGACCCCCGGCTGGAGCCTGTGGTGGGGGACAACGGCAGGGCATGTGCGTGGGGGGGGCACGGGGGGCTGGGGGGGGTCCCACACCCCGGGCTGATCCCCCTGTGCTTCCCACAGGCGCCCCGTGCCACGAGAGCTGCGGTGGGCACTGCTGGGGGCCCGGCCCCGAGGACTGCCAGAAATGTGGGTACCGGGGGTCTGGGGGGGTTTGGGGGGGGTCCCGGCCCGGGTCCCGCTCACCCCCTCCCTCCCCGCAGTGACCAAGACCATCTGCGCCCCCCAGTGCAACGGGCGCTGCTTCGGGCGGGCGCCCAACGAGTGCTGCCACGAGGAGTGCGCGGGGGGCTGCACCGGCCCCCGGCAGACACACTGCTTCGTACGTGGGGGCTGCGTGGCTGTCCGTCCATCTGTCCCCCCCCCCGCATGTCTGTCTGTCCGTCTGTCCCCCTTTGTGTCCATACATCCCCCCGTGTGTCCATCTGTCTGCCCATCCCATGGGGAGGGGTCCTGTCCCTGCACCTCCAGGCAGGCGTGGAACAACGCTGGGTGGGGGTGTCCGTCTGTCTGTCCGTCTGTCCATCCGCCCTCCTGTCTGTCCACCCTCCCGTGCGTTTGTCTGTGCATCCGTCCATCCACCCGCGTGTCCGTCCGTCTGCGCGTGGATGGGGAGGGGTCTCGCCTGCGTGCCCCTGGGGTGGGCATGGGGCAAGGCTTCCCACGGGGGGTGGGGGAGCTCAGTCCGTGCATCCGTCTGTCCGTGTGTCCACTGCTCTGTCTGTCCGTCAGTCTGCCTGTGCGTGTCTGTCCGTGTGTCCGTCGGTGTTCTCCATCCTTCTGTCTGTCTGTGGGGAGGGAGCTGATCCACGTGCCCTGGTGTCTGTCCCCAGTGTCCGTCTCTCCATGCGCCCCAGTGTCTGTCCCTGTTGTCTGTCCGTCTGTCCGTGCTCCCCAGCGTCCTTCTGTCCACCTGTGCGCCCCGGTGTCCTTCCATCCGTCTGTATGCCCCGATGTCTGTCCCCAGTGTCCATCTGTCTGCCCGTGTACCCCGGTGTCCTTCTGTCTGTCTGTGCACCCTGGTGTCAGTCCCCGGTGTCCGTCCATCTGTCCGTGCGCCCCGGTGTCCGTCCGTCTGTCCGCGCCCCGACGGCCCCGTTGCTGTCCCCGCAGGCGTGCCGGCACTTCAACGACAGCGGGGCGTGCGTGCCGCTGTGCCCCCAGCCCCTCATCTACAACAAGCTGACCTTCCAGCTGGAGCCCAACCCCGACACCAAGTACCAGTACGGGGGCATCTGCGTCCGGAGCTGCCCGCGTGAGCAGGGCGCCGGGGGGGTGCCGGGGAGGGGGGAGGGCTCTAGGGGGGGCTGGGGTCTAACCATGAGCCCCCCCCTGTCCCTGCAGATAACTTCGTGGTGGATCAGAGCTCCTGCGTGCGCGCCTGCCCCAACGACAAGATGGAAGTGGAGAAGAACGGGCTGAAGATGTGCGAGCCCTGCTCGGGGCTGTGCCCCAAGGGTACGGGGAGGGGGCTGCGGGGCTGAGGGGGTGCAGGGGGGGGGCAGGACGGGCCCTGACCCTCCCCATCCCGCAGCCTGCGAGGGCACGGGGGCCGGCAGCAAGTACCAGACCGTGGACTCCAGCAACATCGACACCTTCGTGAACTGCACCAAGATCCTGGGCAACCTGGATTTCCTCATCACCGGCCTGGAGGGGTGAGCGGGGGGGAGGGCACGGGGGGGGGCAGGTAGTCTGGGGGGCTCGGCCCCCACCTGGGCTGATGACTGAGGCCCCACAGGGATCCTTGGCGCAACATCTCGGCGCTGGACCCCGAGAAGCTGAACGTGTTCCGGACGGTGCGGGAGATCACGGGTGAGGCGCGGGGCTGCCGGGGGGTGTGAGGCTGCTGGGGGGGTGCGGGACCCCCCCTTGAGCCCGGCCCGGCCTCCCCCAGGGTACCTCAACATCCAGTCCTGGCCCAAGCACATGCACAACTTCAGCGTCTTCTCCAACCTGGTCACCATTGGGGGACGGAGCCTCTACAAGTGAGTGCCCGGCCCCATGGCCCCCGACACATCCCCTGTCCCCTGTGCCCCCCATCCCTGTGCCCCCCATCCCTGCGCCCCCCATTCCTGTGCCCCCCATCGTTCTCTGTCCCTGAATCCCTTATCTGTGCATCCTCCATCACCCCCTGGCTGTTCCCTATTCCCACATCCCATTATTCTCACCTGTCCCTGTGCCCCCCCCCCCATCATTCTCTGTCCCTGAATTCCTCATCTGCATGCCCTCTGTCACCCCCTGACTGTTCCCCATTCCCACATCCCGTTATTTTCCCCCATCCCTGTGCCCCCCCATCATTCCCCGTCCCTACATCCCTCATCTGCACCCTCCTCCATCACCCCCCCATCTGTTCCCCATTCCCCCATCCCATTATTTTCCCCCAATTCCCCCATCCCGTTACTTTCCCCCATTCCCCCATCCCATTATTTTCCTGCATCCCCCCCATCATTCCTGCCCCCACATCCCTCACCTGCACATCCCCATTCCCCCATCCCATTATTTTCCCCCACCCCTGCACCCTCCCATTATTCCCTGTCCCTCCATCCTTCATCTGCACCTCCTCCATCACCCCCCGGCTGTTCCCCGTTCCCCCATCCCGTTACCTTCCCCTGCTCCCCCATCCTCTAATTTCCCCCCCGTGCCCCCATCCCCTTATTTCCCCCCATCCCCCTGACTCCCGGCCCCGCAGCCGGGGCTTCTCGCTGCTCATCATGAAGAACGAGAACGTGACGTCCCTGGGGCTGCGCTCGCTGCGGGAGGTGAGCGCGGGCCGGGTGTACATCACCGAGAACCGGCGCCTCTGCTACCTGCACACCGTGCAGTGGGCAGCGCTCAGCCGCCGCCGCGCCGACCTGGACATCAAGAACAACAAACCCCGCAGCAAGTGCCGTGAGTCGGGGCCCGCCCGCGTCCCCTGCCCCCCGGGATGGACGAACAGGGGAAATTTGGGGGTGACTGGGGGGCTTGGGGCCCTGCGCTGAGCCCCGTTCCCCCGCAGAGCAAGAGGGGAAGGTGTGCGACCCGCTGTGCTCCGCCGATGGGTGCTGGGGTCCCGGCCCCGAGCAGTGCCTGTCCTGCCAGCACTACAGCCGCCGCGGTGTCTGCGTGGCCTCCTGCCACTTCACCGAGGGGTGAGGAGCAGCCGGGGGTGGGCACCGGGGTGGGCACCAGGGGGGGGATCAACCCCAGGGGTGGGACACCAGGGAGGGCACTGGGATGGGATCAACCCTACAGGAGGGCACCGGGGTGGGATTGACATCAGGGTGGGCACTGGGATGGGATCAACCCCAGGGGATAGACCCCAGTGTGGGCACTGGGATGGGATCAACCCCACAGGAGGGCACAGGGGTGGGATTAACCCCAGGGGATGGACCCTGGGGTGGGCACAGGAGTGGGATCAACCCTACAGGAGGGCACCGGGTGGGCACCAGGGCGGGATCGACCCCAGGGGACAGACCCCAGTGTGGACACTGGGATGAGATCAATCCTACAGGAGGGCACTGGGGTGGGACAGACCCCACGGAGGGCACTGGGGCTGGCAGGACACCAGGGCGGGCTGGTGGCACCGACCCCAGGGTGCTGGGGTGGGCTCGCTGGCGACCCTCACCCTGTTCCCCTGCAGGGAGACGCGGGAGTTCGCCCACGGGACCGAGTGCTTCGAGTGCCACCCCGAGTGCGAGCTCATCGAGGGCGGCATCACCTGCAACGGCTCGGTACGGCTGCACCCAGGGACCCGCAGTGGGGGCATCCCCGAGGGTCCCCGACGCTTTCTCACCCCCCCTCACCCACCCCACAGGGTGCCGATACCTGCACCCGCTGCGCCCACTACCGGGACGGGCCCCACTGCGTGGAGAGCTGCCCCGAGGGCATCCTGGGCGAACGTGGCCCCATCTACAAGTACCCGGACGCCAGCCGCGAGTGCCGGCCCTGCCACGAGAACTGCACCCGGGGGTGCGTGGGGGCCTGGGGGGGATGGTGGGGGGGTGCCGTGGGGGTGCACGGGTCTCATCTCCGCTCTGCCCCCGCAGGTGCCTGGGGCCGCTGCTGCGGGACTGCCTGGGGGACGCCCTGCCCAGCTCCAGGTATGGAGGGGACTGGGAGGACTGGGGGGGGACTGGGGGGCCCTGGGGTCGCGGTGTTGTGCCGTGCTGTGCCACACCAAGCGTGGAGCTGCCCCGTGCCATATCACACCAAGCAGTGCCATGCTCTGCTGTGCTGTGCCATGCCATGCTGTGCCATGGCACACTGAGCTGTGCTGTGCCATGCTGCCCTGTGCTGTGTCACACCAAGCTGTGCCGTGCTGCTCCATGCTGGGCTGTGCCATGCTGTGCTGTGCCAAGCCGTGCCATGCTGCACTGTGCCATGTCACACTGAGCTGTGCCACGCTGTGCTGAGCCGTGCCCTGCTGTGCTTTGCCGAGCTCTGCTGCACTGTGCCATGCCGTGCTGTGCTGCACTGTGCTGTGCCATGCCCTGGTACATTGTGCTGTGCCATGCTGTGCTGTGCCATGCTGCCCTGTGCCATGCTGCACCATGCCATGTCACACCGAGCTGTGCCACGCTGTGCTGTGCTGTACTGAGCTGTGCCATGCCATGCTGTGCTGAATTGTGCCATGCCGTGCTGTGCCATGCTGTGCTGAATTGTGCCGTGCCATACTGCACCGTGCCACATCACACGAGCTGCTCTGTGCTGTGCTGCTCCATGCTGTGCCGCACTGCTCAGGGACTTTCCCTGCCCATGTGGGTGCTCGGGGCAACCCCCCGGTGCCCTCCTGTAGGGTTGATCCCACCCTGGTGCCCCCCATGGGGCTGGGGCATCGCCCCCACACCGGGGATGACCGTGGGAAGCGCGTGGGGCACGGCAGCAGCCAGAGCTGAGCCCCGTCCCCCCGTGCCCAGGAAAGCCCCCACGGTGATCGCGGTGCTGGTGGTCAGCGGGCTCTTCCTCTCCTGCTCCTGCTTCCTCCTCTCCCTGCTCTACTGGCGCGGCAAGAAGATCCAGAAGAAGCGGGCGATGCGGCGCTACCTGGAGAGGGGAGAGGTGAGCAGGAGGGTTGGGGGAGACAATGGGTGTGGGGGCTTTGCCCTTTTCCATCCCTGTCCTTTTCTGCCTCCATCCACCCCCATCCACGGTGTCCATCCCTGAGACCCATCCTCACCCCTGTTTGCTTCCATCCCCCTCGGCCCCGTCCCTGCCTCTCGGTCCCCTCCTCTCCGTCTCCATCCCCGTCTCCGTCCTGCCCGGGGCAGAGCCTGGAGCCGCTGGACCCCAGTGAGAAGGCCAACAAGGTGCTGGCCCGCATCTTCAAGGAGACGGAGCTGAAGCGCCTGAAGGTGCTGGGCTCCGGCGTGTTTGGGACCGTGCACAAGGTGAGGGGGGGGCTTGGCCTGGGGGGGGCAGCGGGGGCCGGGCACGGCGCTCACCGGGGCGTCCCTGTTCCCGCAGGGCATCTGGATCCCGGACGGGGACTCCATCAAGATCCCGGTGAGCATCAAGGTGATCCAGGACTGGAGCGGGCAGCAGTCCTTCCACGCCGTCACCGACGTAAGTCGGGGGGGGGGGGCTGCAGCCGATCCCTCCACGGGCCGGATCCTGCCCTGGGCGCATCTCACAGAGCCCCCCCCTCACCTTGCACCCCCCCCCAGCACATGCTGGCCATCGGCAGCCTGGACCATGCCTACATCGTGCGGCTGCTGGGCATCTGCCCCGGCCCCCAGCTGCAGCTGGTGACCCAGCTCCTGCCGCTGGGCTCCCTCCTCGACTACGTCCGCAAGAACCGCGACGGCATCAGCCCCCAGCTGCTGCTCAACTGGTGCGTGCAGGTGGCCAAGGTGAGTGCCCCGGGGTTGGGGGTGCCCCCCATCTCCCCTTGGTGTGTCCCCCCCCTCGAGCCCCCAGCCCCGCTGACGCCGCCCCGCAGGGGATGTACTACCTGGAGGAGCACCGCATGGTGCACCGCAACCTGGCCGCCCGCAACGTGCTGCTCAAGTCGCCCAGCCAGGCCCAGGTGGCCGACTTCGGCATCGCCGACCTCCTGTACCCCGACGACAAGAAGTATTTCTACAACGAGGTCAAGGTGGGCACCTGGCGGGGACTCTGTGGCCCCCGTGTCTGCTGTGCCGTGGGGCACCCCCTTTGTGTGTGTCTCCAAACCCCTGTGCCATGGGGCACCCTCCTTCTGTGTCCCCGAATCCCCTGTGCCACGGGACACCCCCACGCCATGGGTCCCCAAATTCCCTGTGCCACAGAGCATCCCCTTTCTGTGTTCCCAAAACCCCTGTGCCATGGGGCACCCCCACTCCATGGGACCCCAAAACCCCCTGTGCCACAGGGCATCCCCTTTCTGTGTCCCCAAAACCCCTGTGCCATGGGACACCCCACTCCCTGTGTCCCCCAAACCCCTGTGCAATGGGACATCCCCCCTTCTGTGTCCCCAAATCCCCTGTGCCACAGTGCACCCCCACTCCATGGGTCCCCAAATTCCTTGTGCCACAGGGCAGCCCCTTTCTGTGTCCCCAAAACCCCTGTGCCACACTCCATGTGTCCCCAAACCCCCTGTGCCATGGGACATCCCCCCTTCTGTGTTCCCAAAACCTCCGTGCCACAGTGCACCCCTGTTCCATGTGTCCCCAAATCCCCTGTGCCACGGGGCACCCCCCTTTGTGTGTGTCCCCAAATCCCCTGTGCCATGGGACACCCCTATTCCATATGTCCCCAAATTCCCTGTACCACAGGGCACCCCCTTTCTGTGCCCCCAACCCCCCTGTGCCATGGGGCACCCCCTCCACATGTTCCCAGCAGGACGGGACACCCCATCCCCTCCATTCCCCTGCACCGTGGGCTGTCCCCTCCCTGTCCCCATGTCCCTCCTGTGTCCCCCCAGCCCCTCACCCACCCGTGCCCCCCCCCCGACCCCACTGTCCCCGCAGACGCCCATCAAGTGGATGGCGCTGGAGAGCATCCACTTCGGGAAGTACACGCACCAGAGCGACGTCTGGAGCTACGGTGAGCACGGGCGCCCCGCCGCCCCCCTCCCCGGCCCCCCGCCACCCCAAGGGGCTCACGGGGGGGGCCGTCCCCACAGGGGTGACGCTCTGGGAGATGATGACCTTCGGGGCTGAGCCCTACGCCGGGATCCGGCTGGCCGAGGTGCCCGACCTGCTGGAGAAGGGCGAGCGCCTCTCGCAGCCCCAGATCTGCACCATCGACGTCTACATGGTGATGGTCAAGTGTGAGTAGGGGGCTCGGCCGGCTGCTGGGGGGGGTCCCAGATCGCTGCCCACCCCCTTGCCATGCTCTGAGCCCCCGCCGTGCCCCCCTCCCCAGGCTGGATGATCGACGAGAATATCCGCCCCACCTTCAAGGAGCTGGCCAACGAGTTCACCCGCATGGCCCGCGACCCCCCGCGCTACCTGGTGATCAAGGTGAGCGCGGACCCCACCAGACCCCTCCCCGGACCCCCCCCCAGCTCTCTTCCCGCGGCCCCTCACGCCCCCGTCCCGCAGCAGGAGAGCGGGGCCGCGCCGCCCGCCGAGCCCCCCACCCTCAGCGACAAGGAGCTGGACGAGATGGAGACGCTGGAGCTGGAGGAGGAGGAGCTGGACGCGTCCTTCGGCCTCGCCGCCGGCCTCTACCCCCCCCGGCCACGGGGCAGCTGCACCCGGGTGAGCCCCCCCCCCCCGTGCCCCCCACCCCAAATGCCCCCACTGGGGTCCGGCTGCGCTGGGGCTGGGTCCTGGGGCGCTGCCCCATGGCCCCCCCTCATCCCCCATCCTCTTCCTCGCCCCTGTGGGACCCCAGCCCCAATTCCACAGTGGGGGGGGGGGTCCAACCCTCTGCCCCGTCCCCCTGCCCCCAGCTCGGTGCCAGCCCCCCCCCCGTGTCCCCTCGCAGAGCCCCAGCCTGCTGAGCCCCCCCGCCGGGTACATCCCCATGAACCAGCCCAGCCTGGGCAGCAGCCGCCAGGTACCGGGGGGGGGGGCAAAGGGGTGACCATGGGGGGGTGAAGGGGATGACAATAGAGGGGAAAAGGGGTGACCATGGCGGGGGGGGGAAGGGATGATAATGGGGGGGGGGAGAAAGGTGACCATGATGGGGCAAATAGATGACAAGGGGGGGCAAAAGGATGAAAATGGAGGGGAAAAGGGTGAAAATGGGGGGGCAAAGGGATGACAGTGGGGGGAAAAGGGGTGGCCATGGGGGGGGGACACAAAAGGATGACAACAGGGGGGGAAGGGATGAATTTTGGGGGGGGAGGAAGAGGTGACCATAGAGGGGGCAAATAGATGGCGATGGGGGGGGGGAAAGGGCAACAGTGGGGGCAAAGCAGTGACCGTGGGGGGGCACAGGGATGACAATGGGGGGGGGAGAGGTGACCGTGATGGGGCAAAGGGGTAACCATGGGAAGGACAAAAGGATGACAACGGGGGGGGGAAAGGGGTGACCATGGAGGGGGCAAATAGATGATAATGGGGGGGCAAAAGGATGAAAATGGGGGAAAAGGGGTGAAAATGGGGGGGCAAAGGGATAATGGGGGGGGGGGGACAAGGGGATGGGATAAAAGGGGTGACCCCAGCGAGCAGAGGAGCCGGAGCTCTGGGGTCAGAGCGGGGGCCATGGGGTGGCCGTGGGGTCACCATGGGGTGTCCATGGCAGCCCCCCCATCACCCCCGTGTGTCCCCCCCCCAGGGCACGGTGACCCGGCTGCCTCGGCGCAGCCGCCAGGAGTCCGTGGGGCGCACGGTGTCGGAGTCGTCGGAGGGCCGGGGGACGGCGTCGGAGCTGGACCTGGCGGAGGGGCTGTCGCTGGCGGGGAGCCTGTGCCGCAGCCTGCGCTCGCGGGGGGACAGCGCCTACCTGTCCCACAGGGAGAGCTTCCCCCCCCCGCCCCCCAGCTCCGAGGGCAGCGAGGAGGACGCCAACGGATACGTCACCCCCAGCTGCGCCGGGAGGGGTGAGGGGCACGGACCCCCGGGGGAGGGGGTCTTGGCATGGCGGGGGAGTGGGGAGGGGGTGTGCTTGGAGGGTGGGGGTGTCCTGACCCCATGGGTGGGGGGCTCCTGGTCTCGTGGGTGGGGGGCTCAGCAATGGGATTGGGTTATGGGGACCCATCCTTGTAGGGCTGGGGCTGGGGGGGGGCCCAGTGCTATGGGTGGGGGTCTCCTGTCGCTATGGGTGGGGGTCTCAGCAACAGCTTTAGGTTAAGGGGATCTGTCCCTGTAGGGCTGGGGCTGGGGGGTGTCCCGTCCCCTTGGGTGGGGGTCTCAGCAACACTTATGGGTTATGGGGACCTGTCCTTGCAGGGCTGGGGTTGGGGGGGTCTCCTGTCCCCATGGGTGGGGGGGTCTTCTGACCCAGGGGTGGGGGTCTCAGCAACAGCTTTAGGTTAAGGGGACCCGTCCTTGTAGGGCTGGGGCTGGGGGGTGTCCCGTCCCCTTGGGTGGGGGTCTCAGCAACAGCCTCAGGTTAAGGGGACCCACCTTACAGGGCGGGGGGGGCTCACCTTTTAGGATCTGAGGGCTGGGGGCCAGGTGGGACCCCCCTAGCCCCCCCCAGCCCCCTCCATGTTCGGCACCAGCCCCGGGATCAAAGCAGGGGCACCGAGGGTGGGATTTGGGGGGGGAGTTTGGCTACTTTCTGACCCCCCCCCCGCCCCCACAGACCCAGAGCCCGCCGGGGTCTTGCTGCCAGACGCGGAGGAGGAGTACGAGTACATGAACCGGCGCCCCGGGGCCCCCCCGGGAGCCCCCCCCCCACCTCGGCCGGCCTCGCTGGAGGAGCTGGGCTACGAGTACATGGAGGTGGGCTCGGAGCCGGGTGCCCCCCCAGGACCCCCCCCTCAGGGCCGGGGGGAGGAGGAGGAGGACTACGAGTACATGAACAAGCAGCCGCGGCTCAGCCGCTCGCTGGGCAGCGTCGGGGGGGGGCCGGGACCCCGACACGAGGCTGGGCCCCCCCCGCCCCGACACGACGGCTACACCGACATGCGGCCGGGGGAGACCCCCACCCCGGTCCCCGCCGAGGAGGAGCAGGGCTATGAGGAGATGGAGGCCGTGCTGGCTCCTCGCGGCCCCCCCTGCCCCGGCTGCCGCGGCCCCCCCGGGCCGCCCCCCCCCGGCTGCATGAAGCCCCTGCGCAGCCTGGAGGCCTCGGACTGCGCCTTCGACAACCCCGACTACTGGCACAGCCGCCTCTTCGCCAAGGCGGACGCCCAGAGGACGTAGGGGGCCCCCCCGGACCCCCCCCCCAGCTGTTTACACTGGATATGAAGGAGCCCCCCCAGCCCCTGCCGGGTGGGGGGCGGCAGCTGAAGCTCCCCGGGGGTCCCAAAGGGTGGGAATGGGGTCGGGGGGGGGCTGATCCTGACCCCCAGCCCCAGGGGGAACGTGGGGGCCTGGGTGTGTGTCCCCCCCCCTTCTGCTCTGCCCAAGGGCCCCCCCCAAGCACTCCCCCCCCCCCCCCCCCCGTTCCAGGGTGCTCCCGGGTGCAGGACCCACGGCGTCCACCCCGTCTGGGGGCAGGGGGCTCAGCTTTGGGGCCACGACCCCCCCCTTTAGGTCTGGGGTCCCCCTTTTAGGCCATGATCCCCCTTAGGGGCTGGGGTCCCCCTTTGGGTTTGGGGTCCCCATTTGGGGCCATGACTCCCCCCTTTAGGTCTGGGGTCCCCCTTTGGGTTTTGGGTCCCCCTTTGTGGCTGTGACCCCCCCCTTTAGGTCTGGGGTCCCCTTTTGGGGCCGTGATCCCCCCTTAGGGTCTGGGGTCCCCCTTTGGGGCTGTGACCCCCTCAGCTGCCGCAGGCGGGACATGTGGGCAGGATGGCCCCAGTTTGCCCCATTCCCTGCTGGAGCTGGGCGGGGGGTGGTGGGGGCACATTTTTGGGGTGCCCCCCCTGCAGCACACCCCAGCCCGGCGGGCTGGGCTGGGGTGCCCGTCCTCAGGGCCCCCGGTGGCGGCCAGGCCGGGGGTGTCGCCCCCCCCCCCGCTCCGTGCACTCCGCGGGCTGCTTTCGGGCAGGGGTCGGGGTGCGAGCGGGACCCCCGCGACCCCCCCCGTTTGGAGCCGGTTCTGGTTTGAAAATGCACAATAAAGGCAAAGGGACACGGAGCGTGCTGGGCTATGGGGCTGGGGGGGGTCCTGGGGCTGGGGGGGGGCGTGGGGAAGGGGCTGGGGGGGTCCTGGGGCTGGGGGGGCCGTGGGGCTGGGGTATGGGGCAGAGCTATGGGGCTGAGGGGGGGCGTGGGGCAGGGTCTGGGGGGGTCTAGGGGCTGGGGCTGGGGGGGGGTCCTGGGGAAGGGACTGGGGGCTTGGAATAGGGGCTGGGGGGGTCGTGGAGCAGGGGCTGGGGGCGTTGGGCTGGGGTTGGGGGTCCTGGGTCAGGGGCTGGGGCTGGGGGGGGGTCTTGGGGCAAGGGTTGTGGGGAGGGGGACCGGGATCGGGGTCCATGCAGGGGCTGGGGCTGGGGCTGTCCCCACGGGGCTGGGACCGGGGCCAGGGGAGGGGGCACCCGGGGACCCCCCCTTCGGGCAGCGCCCCCCGCCCGCCCCGCGCTGCCCCTGCCCTCGTCTCCCCCCCGCCTCCACCGCTCCGAACTACACTTCCCATCACCCCCCGCGCGCCGCTTCCTCCCCATCTCCTCTCCTCTGTCGCGAGAACCGCGGTGCCCCCTGGGAATCGGAGTCCCCGCGGCCGGCTGCGGGCCGGGGCCGTGCGCGCCGCGGGCGTTGCCGGGAGCTGTAGTC